>NC_055977.1:18223395-18315895 GCF_018492685.1 Alosa sapidissima
TTTCAACCATAATCGTAAAAAAAATGAATGCAAATCCTTTCCCAGCAATCCTCTTCTCTTTCTCCACCTTGGAAAGTGCACCCTTTCGTTTGGGCCCTAAAAATAGCACGGTTCCACCTGTCTACTGCAGATTTGACGTGAAACGAGGCCTTTATCCGTGGGTGGGATGCAAGGTGAGGGGATGAGGGGATGGGGGGGGGGGGGCTAATCCAACAAAGACTGTCAGTTATGTCTGCTAGATCTCCCTCTTCTTCCTACCTCTCAACCCTCAAGAACATCTTTCTCTCACAAAATGTGAGGATAGATCATTATTATGGGAGGCAGAAAAGTGGGGGCCAATCCAAAGTGTGGTGCAACAAGACACTTCTTTTTTATTCAGCAAAGCCTCCCCACACACAATTTGTATTTGGTTAGATGACAACTAGAAATCTAAAAAATGCTAGAATACCGTAATTTCCTAACTTTTAGCCGCGGTTTATACATTGATTTTGCAAAAAATTTTCAGCTATGAGGTTAGTATGTGGGGGCAGTTAATATGATATTAATATGGTTTTGTTTTTTTTAACTTGTATAAAAGCACTGTCCTGCAGTTTATACACAATGTGGCTAATACACAGGAAATTACTGTAATGGCTACAGGTAAGTTTAGAGTAACACATCTTGAGCTCATTCATTTCATCCAATTTGCCTGTTCCAAAGCATCCACACAAAAAACAAAAAAAAACCTTGTTTTCGGAATAACATTTACAACTGGGTCGGACATTTTATGCATTCTGTCTGCAATAGTCCAATTCAAATTAGTCATACGTGTGTAAATACATCCCTTTCCTCCAGTACCTCGCCGACAACGTGTCAAGCTGGTATCAAAAGCATTATAAAATTAATGCGCGGAACAAAAATCATAAGCATGAGTACTGCTGTGTGTAAGCAAGAGCAACATTCACAATAGTGACAAATGAAAATTACATATTCACAAGCCTGGGAAATGGAGACATTTTTGAAGTACTGAATTAAATTGTGTTATTTGAAAAAGGATGAACCAGTGGGGAGGGTATCAACCCAGTGGGCGAGTTTTGACTGGCTGTAAATAAAAGCCTTTTTGCAAGCAAATAAGTTTTTTTTGTTTTTTGTTTAACAACGATGATGGCATAGACAGAAAGCAATCAATCTCTGTGGGTTAAAAACAAACATGATACAAAACAGAGTAAAATAAAAAAAAACATTTATTTATGCAGTTTCAACAACCCCCAGCCAGTTTCAAAAGGCGAAAAGCAAACAGCTCAGTGATGATTGAGAGATTACCCCTCCAATCTAACCTAGTGACCCCACCTCTTTTCTTATCCCCTCCTCTCACTCTCTCCCTCTTTAGTAATTGCAGAGCGAGTGAGAGTATTCCCAAGCTAATTAAAAACCCATTTCCTTCCACGTTCCTGCAGTTACTGCTGTCTCTGCCAATCTGTATGCTGGAGGAAAAACCCAAACACGCATCCCCTCTCGTTTACGTCTTCTGGCGCTCTAGTCCAGAAACGGCAAGGCCAGAGTCCCACTGGTCAATATCCACACATCCAACTGCATAATGGAGGCTCCATAGTCCCTCACCTGACACCTCACACCATCATTGCACGCACCAATCATCCATCTTGCAGACACCTGCTAGGACTTAAACGGCCACTAGACACGTTAGGGCTAAAAGGGCGCTAACAAATTAGTGAGTCCCAGCAGATCTATATCTTAATTTCAATTTCAGGTCCTCAAAGCAGAAAGAAAGCTCACAAAGGGTACGCTAGCTGCCATTTCTGGTGTAATATCTGAAGCATCCCAGCAGATCTGCACCTGAATTGTGATCCCACATCTTCAAAAATGAAAACAAATAAACAAGAGCTGCCATCTTTAGTGTCTCAGTGGTGTGACCTGCAGTGTAGGGATAGTATTTAGGATGATATTTTGAGCGGCTAGCTGCAACAGGCATGATTTCTGCTGATCACAGCAGCCTGTTGGAGTATAGCACGCACTCTGCCCATGGCCTATACGCTCATTGTAAGCACGGCAAAGAAAACAATATCGAGAGTGACAGCTGTAGCGCTCGGCTAAACGCTCCCACCTGCTTCCCTCTTTTTTGGGGTAATAGATTGCTTTTTTCCACTCGAGAACAAAGAGAGGAGGGGAGAAATCAATACTCCTGCATGGTTCCACCAGCCGTAACAAGAGGCTGATGGAGCATAAGAAAGACGGAATACAGGAGAAGGAGAGATGGGGGGGGGGGGGAAGGCGAACAGAAAGAGGATACATTCTGGAGTGTGCTTATAAATCTTGACTTCAAAGAACAATGTTTCTTAAGTGTTTCGTCTGACTTTTCTTTCTTTCTTTTCTGTTACATCAGCAACATTGTTTTTATACATTGTGAAAAGAGGCAAGTCTAACTAGCCATCAGAGACAGCTCTTGCTAACTGCTAGGGTGTGTTTTTTATCCTTCAAACACCTTCAATTTTTTGTCCTGAACAAAAGCCTTGGTGGCAAGTCAAACAAAGGGAGAGGATGAGACGCGAAACATGTGCGTGGAAGTATGATTGAAGAAAAGGCTAAAATGGTAATGACCTTGCAATTGGGAGACCCAGGATTTAGTCTACATTGAGTGTGTGTGTGTCTTTCCTTTTTCCTTTCGAGGTTCACACTCACTGCATAGCTTTTAAACATGTCGTTGTGCCATATTTTACTTTATACCACTGCTTGGTTGAATTTCCCATTGTCATGCGTTCTTTAGAATGTGTAATAACCGTAGGTGGGGAACAACAGTTGTTCCAAAAGTTTGAATCAGAATTTGACTCTTGAGGTTGTGAGATATTAGGCGTCATCTGTGTATGAAGCAGCTGAATACATACAGATGGTGGCATAAAACGGCCAACTTAATCAGATAAGGGACACAAATGCATTTCTATTCTTGTGTAATATAAACTCATTAGCGAAGCTAACAGATGTAAACCGAGAACTAAAAAGGCAAACACATGTTATGTGCTTTCTGAGACTTCCTGAGATCTTGTTGATGAGAACATCTACTTCAGCACATTATGGATTTTCCACAAATTTCCATTGAGTCTCAGAACTATTAGCTATCTTTAGTCATGCGATCTCCTTTTAGTAGAATGTCTTTTTCTCTCTAATGAGGTTCTTTTAAGGATAGGGCCTGAATGAAGATATTGCTATACCTTTGCTGAAGTCCTTTGGGTCGAGGGAGAGGCTGTAGCCAGGCAGAGTCTCCAGCAGCAGCTTGTAGCAGGCCCTCCAGCCTGGCTCAGGGATGGTGGGGGCCACACACTGCATGGCGGCCACTCGCTTGAAGAAGGCCGACTTACGGTGGAAGCCAATGAGCTCGTAAAGCTCAGAGAGGACACTGTAGCGCTGGATCTTCTCTTCCTCTGACAGCTGGGAGAGGAGGTACAGTGGAGGAGAGAGAAGCACCACATCAAGTTGCTATATAAAAACGTCATAATCAATTAATCAAGTGATCAATACCTTACATACCATAGAAAACGGTCGACTCAGTAATAGCATTAACATATTGCAATATAGTATTTCTTTTAAGTATATTTTCTGGGGCTTTTTGCCTTTACCCCGACAGGACAACGAAGAGCAACAGGAAGTGAGTGGGAGAGAGAGAGAGATGGGGTGGGATCGGGAAATGACCTCAGGTCAGACTTGAACCCGGGTCCCTGTGGACACCTGAATCCATACATGGCATACAGCACCCCCTGCAGTCTGTATTTCAATAACATTTGTTGTCACTAAATTGATCAAGTTAAGAAAAAGAAAAGGAGTGCAACAGAAAGGTAAGAGAAGTCAGCTGAGAAGAGCAGGGCGAAGGGGCAAGGACAGGAACAATGAGCTGGAGTTGGCGGTCACCTGGCCCAGGTTGATGTAGACAGCATTCTGGAGGAACTCTGAAGCCTCCATGGCCCTCTTCTGGATCGCCAGGACGCGGACAGCCTTCACACACGCCTCCAGCTCAATCACACCAGCATTCTTATACTAGTGGAGCACCAGAGAGACCGAGATAAAGAAAGATTTAGCATTTGTTATAGACCCTTTAGGTACATATTTTTGAGACGCTAAAAAATTATGTGTGTAGAGTTTCTTTTAGGCACAGCTGGCCTGTTCACATCGGCCCATGGACAACAGATGCAAAATAGCCATTTTGGCTAATTCTGACGCATTTACATTTTTATGTTAATTAATGTGCACTGTCTAAATAAACCTTAAATAAATAAAACAAATGTCTTTGCTGGCTTTGAATATTCCATTTTTCCAGGTAACATTCAATAGAAGCCATACATTTGATCAAAACTTGTGCTACAAGGACACTGATCTTGCAAACGGTTCAAAGCAAGACCTTTTTGGTCAAGACAACCTTAAACTTGGATCAGATTCTATGCTACACTCAGTGGGCAATTAAACAGGAACTTGCTCTTTCAACTTCGATTTGAACTGCACTGATGAAATAATTAGCTTTTCATGATTTATTTTCCTAACACCTCACTCCACCATACACAGAGCACAGCATGTTAGGTCCCCATGTAGCACAGCCCGGGTCTTCGCACGCTTTTGAGCAATTATGGTGCTCATCACGGGAAGTGCTAATGCATCGCCACCCTTTCTCGAGTGCTATTTTTACCGCAGTGGCGTTATCTCAAGTTGGCTGAATGAACCAGCCGAGCGTGCCGCCGACTCGCTGAATGTATGGCCAAGGCCAATTTGCATTTCTAGGAATTAAGTGGCCAAAAGAACAGTCACACTGACATGCAGTCATGAGCATTTGTGTAACGGCTAAACTAAAACACCTCTCTTTTTAAGAAGGTCTGACCTTCATATGACACTGAAGTGGCCTCTGTATTCAATGTCTTCCATTACTACATAGTGCATTCATAATGGTGGGTACTCTGCATTCTGCAACTGAAAGATTGCTCTTTCTAGAGTCTCATAAACTGAAATGTTTTACTATTCCACAGCTTTGGTAACGGAAAAATATTAGTAATCATAAGGACATAAAATAATTTCCTGAATCCATATGATTAGAGCATTTTCAAACAGTCTTTTTTTTTAGAATAGTGGAAATCAGAGAAGAGTACAGTGCAGTAATATCACGGTGATAACATGCTTTTGATATCAGGCAGCACAGATTTGAAAGCTGCAGGGCCCACGGCCCTGCTGTTAGTCACTTAGCGCCCACGGAGCTCCCCGAGGGCCGGCCTGCCAGTGCCTCTCGCATTCCCCCGTGCGTCAGCAGGGGTCACCGGGAGATTGTCCAGTAGATGGGGGCTCTTAGTGGGTCTCCTGACCCCATGTGGAAAAAAAAAAAAAAACAGCCCAATCGGTCACAGTCTGTTGGCCTCCACCAGAGACCGCAGACTGCTCACTTGTTAAAGTCCCACGGTTTTAATCATAAAATTAGCAACTACTGCAGAAAAAAAAAGTGTTCAAATATAAAATGGGAAAAAAAGATGGTTTTCTGCTGAGTATTTGCTGGGGGAAATAAAGGGCAGGAGAAGGAGTAGGAGGAGGGGAGAACATATTTCTTTTGAAGGCCATTAATTCTGCAGGCCCCATTTTTAAGAAGGTGCCTAATGGTACAGCGTCTGTATCTGCTAATTAAAATCCAATTAATATCTGAATGCTTCGGTGTCAGGGGGCTCATTTAACACAGAGTGGGCAGAGTTGAACATGAAGGGGGCCGTGATGGCAGGACAATGCAAAAGGCCAATTAGTGATAACAAGGCATGCACCGGCTCCGCACTGTTCATTAAAAGGACGTCACATAAGCAACATGTGCGGACTACACAATATCTTAAGCGTTGGCGCCAATGTGGACATTTGCATTTTCCTATTTTGTTCCCCCAAATTCTTTCTGTATTTAGGAGATATAATGATATGAGTACCCAGTTCGTCTCTTAAGGCTGTGCAAACTGACCGAGGAGAGCCAACAGCTGCAAGAGCTTTAGGACTCTCATCCCTTTGAATGAGTCCTAAAGATCGGTGTAATTCAAAAGGCCAGTGCACCATTCTCTTTTTAGCCCTTCCAGAACCTGCTTTGGACCCTGGGCTTGGCTGCAAGGCAGCCCTTGGGGGCGGCAAGCCGTGGCAACAGTCCTCACTGAAGGCTCCTGATCCAAATGAAGGCACAGAGCGCCCCCCACAGGAGAAATGTGGAACTGATGAGCCAGAATGTCTGGCACAGGATTCACCTCAGCGCTGTTCAGCACACACACACACACACACACACACACTACAGCGTCTCAAAGATTAAAATAGCTTCCTTAGCGAACTAGACACTAGAATACTAGACTGAAGGAGAAAGGAGAGCGTTTGCAATGAGCAATGAAGAGGACCCACAAGAAGATTACACAGAGGTAACTGTTAGACAGGTTCAGATCAATGCACCAAGAATGCAAGAATTTGAAGAATGCGAGGATTTGAGATTCTTCTATTGTTATGTTTCTATTCTTTCATATATATTAACCTCTCAGTTAATTTCTATGTGTTCAAAGCCCAATCCCATGGGTTTACAAGAGAAGCCCTTTTATAAAATAAAGACATACATTTTGCCAATTTTCCTTTCTTTTTAACCTATTCTGTTTGTCTGGCAGCCAACAAGGCTTGGATGTACCCACACTTAACCTTTTCATAAGAGGAGCGCTCAGGTCTTTCTGTGTGGCCAAGTTACCTTTCCATAGTAGGAGATAGCTTCTTTGTACTTCTCAATGATGTCCTCTGGACTGAGGCAGTTCTTGGCCCGCCCAATCTCTGTGCTGGTGTCCGCATTGATGCCATTGGTGGTGAGTGCCCCTGGTGGAGGGAGAAAAGAGAGAGAGGGGAGAGATCCCAGGAGCAACACAGAAATGGATATAAAAAAAAACACAAAAGGAAGCAGGGAGGGAGGGAAGAAAGAATGACAGAAAAAAGTTACTGACCCCAAAAGATGACAGAAAAAAAAAAGAAAAAGGGTGTCCTGAATCTTTTTTTTTTTTTTTTTTTTTTTTAAATGGGCATACCTTGGGTCAAACGTGTTCAGAGACTAGGAATGATTTTCAATTGAGCATTAAATATTGACAGACTATCTGATTCATGACTAATGTGAGTAAACTAAACAATCAGAACAAGGCCACAAAGATTTCAAAAATCATCACAATTGGCTAGAACACTTCACGAGACACAGGCAGTCAAAATCTGAAAACTGCATGCCATGCAGGCCTTCTGTGGTGAACATCAAAGAAAACAAAAACAAAAATCAAGGAGCCCAACATCGCCTGTTAGAACAAAATCAGTGAGCTCGGAGGCAAGCTAAACAAAATTTCACTGATTAATCAGCTTAGGTGGCATTCATTCCTTCAAGCCATTGAAAGTAGAAACACAAAATAATATAATAAATGCATACACAGAGACAGAAACAGCAACTGGTGAGAGGAATTCTAACAGCGCGTTTAAAAATGTTCTTTTGCTCCTCCTTTGCCAACCCCTCTGTGAGGCATTTGCTGCCTGGAGCTATGATGATGAAGTTGCGGCAGTGCCTACTGGCACCTTCAGGGCTGCCAAATCTCCCAGAATGTTCTGGGCAACCACTAAAGATAGCCCACACGGGAGGCTGTGGTTTATGTAGTGGCCAAAATGGAACATACTTGGCTACCATCTGCATGAGGAGGGTCTAATTTTGGGTAGAGAAATACAGCGATATTTAAACATGGGACATATGGGAGCAGGTAGTATTATTACTGTTTGATATGGTTCTTTGTAAGAAACAGAAAGCAGTGAGTCATTCTATGATGTGCAGCAGTTCCATATCCACCCACTGTGGAATTACATCATTTATTAGTCATGCCTCAGCTCTACATTAAAAATGTAATTGCTCATATCTACATATATTCATCATAGCCATCATGAAATAGCCTACCACTCATATGCCTTAAATTATTTGCCAGACACCAGCTTATTATACAATTAAATATACAAGAAGTGAAGAGAAGTGACTTATATATGAAGTATGTCGAATGCATGCATGTCCGTACATCCTAGAAGCGCATAGCAAAGTGCAACCCAGTGTGTGATACCTTGTTGCAGCGCCTTGTGGCTATTAATTAAATAGCACAGCAATCACATCACAATGTTTTAGTGTGAGTAACTAGAAAATGCCCTTATTCATTACAAAGTCCTCCTATCCTTTCCCTCATCCAAGCCACACTACCTATGCTAGAACAACCCTCCAGAAAAAAAAAATGACTTGGCCAAGACTGAAACTTGTTAAGTACTCACAGCAGAATCCCTGCCTGCCTGACTGTAGGTACTCTCTCGGTACGTGCCACGTCAATAGCAGTCAACAGATTGGGTCCCACAAAAATAACTCTTTTAGAATGCCTTCTGGCCAGTCAGCCTCAAATACCACGTTAAAACTGGCACTGGGATACTTAGCAACAGCACCCTGTTCCATAGCAACAGGACTCTCACAATGACACAGCATATGAAGTTTTTTGAGCAACCAAATGTTGCTGTTCATGAACTCCACTTACTGTAGACATCTGTTAAGAGAAATCTTGTTTGCTATTTCAAGCATGATCGTTAGCCTAACAAGATTGTCCCTAATACAAATATCCATGTAGGTATAAATATTGATGCATATCTGTACATAAACTGCAAAAACTCAAAGATATGTATTTCCATGAGCACCATCTATGTTAAAATTCTGTTCACTAAACCATGAACAAAAAATGTTGTATTTAGTGTACAACACTGCCCCCACCTGGTCGCCATAAAGCTTTCATAGAAAATGTATCCAGACAGCACAGGGACAAAAGGAATCAATTTAAACTATGATTGTATGCAATGACTGAAGGAAATCCTGATTGTTTCCTTTGGAAGAGGCAAGTCAGCCCTGGGAGTAAGGAAATCATACACACACACATAAACACACACACATAAACGCATGCAGAACAGAGGGACAACATAAAAAGGATGAGGTGAGTGGGTAAAGTCACCAGGGCACAAGCAAAGATAAGCAGCTTCTTCTACTTCTACTGCTACAGGCCAGCATGATACCATACCTGGGTCAATGAGAACCTCCTGTGCCCCTGAAATCACACAAAAGAGGGAGAGAGAGAGCCAGAGAGCAAAAGAGAGAGATACAGAGAGAGTGAGAGAGAAAGAGACAACGCACATTGACTCCTGAGCATACAGCGACGCTGTTACAATGAGCAGAGGTTAGTGTTGGCCTGACCGCAAAGTGCTGCCACAACGTTAGAATGACCAAAATTTTTTACAGTCTGTCCAGAGGACTGTGCGGATAGGACAGATGTCCAGGGTAACATTCGCTTGTTTGGGGTGCGATTGGGCACAGCACAGCAAGAAATCCACTGTTCTGGCCAGAACCACGTGATTAGACAGTTCTAAAGATGTTGAAAAAATGTAAATGTAAATGTAGATCCAGCTCCACAGCAGGCCATTCATAAGTCTAAATTCATTTACATCTATATTCATATAATTTAGCAGCCAGTTTTCAAGAGAGCTACAGGACTACGGAGCGGCCATTTTAAATCTGCAGGTCATCAGACAGCAGCAGCACATAGAGGTCAGTCCACCATTGGTCATGTCAAGACCACTGTTAGGGTTCACACAACACTGTTAAGTAAGCATGCAAGCTTTATGCACACTGGACATAATATTTTCTAGGCACACATACACATTAGTTTGGCATCCACAACTTATAAGCACTAAATCATTCTATTACAGATTAAAAGCAGTTAGAATTAAGAATCCTGAAATCTGAGCAAAACCATGTTAAATTAAAAACACCCATGTCAAAATGTATTATGTTGATGGTAAAAGTTACCCAAACTGCATTCATTGTTGTTAGTGGTGTCACTACTATTTCACATTTCTGCACTTTGGGGTGAATTCTCCCATGTGCGTAAGGGTGCGTAAGTCAAAAAAGTGCGCTTTTTAGCCTATGCAAATTCTCCCCTTCACTTAAACCTGTCATTTATGCGCAACGGAGGGGAGTTACACGTTTTGGGAGGAGCAACCCCTTATGTATACAACTCTTGCGTGCATTCTGCCACTGGCTCAAGCATCTTTTCAGCTACGTGCTCCCGAGGGCTCTATTAAGGTCGAGCATCGCTACAGGGTGAAACAGCATATTGCTCGATGTCGGCAGTAGGCCTAGTTCTAAATACATGTAGGTTACACAGAACTTTACAAATTAACATTACAGTATCAAATTTGGTGGTCAATATGCTGCTACAGCTTCATGTTTTCCCCCATTACAGTGTCACACAACCCCCTTATAATAACCCACTTTGGATATTGGAGCTTAGCGACTGTGCATCTTCAGTTTTAACTTGACATGAAGTCATAATCCCATAGCCTACTTTGTTGGAATCTGTCCATTTCTTTCCAACTTGACCGAAGTCATCCATACATTTGCACAGAGGTCTGCACTATTGTCGAGCAGCATAGTTTATATTCTCCTGTCTCTTGATTCGTTTGTAATGGAGGCTGGCATTGTTATGCCAGTCTCTCTACTGTATTAAAAACTGCATAAGTCTACAGCTTGGTTAGCATAGATAAATTGATAATATGAGAAGCAGCTGCCATTGAAACTTTCTTTCTCAACAGTGAGTTTTTAAATTATGAATCTACGCACCTCAAACACGTCTTGACTCTATATAAACAAACCTCAAAGCAAAAGTGAAATTTCCTTTTTCAAGTAAATTCTTTGTTAGGCTATGTGATGACACACCATGTAGGCCGTTCGCTATTCAGTTCACCATGCTTACGTTTTTCAAAATCAAAGACTGGTTTGTGTTCCTTCTGGATTTAAATGGCATTCAGAAGGTCAATGAGAAAGTCCACGTTTTCATATCAACCTAAATTAACGAGGTGGTGGATCAGTCTGGTTCTATTTTGAATAAATCACGCCTCTTTCATAAGGCCGCCTTGATTTCAAACTTGCGCGCTGTGGGTGTGACGGAAGTGGGAATGGGAGAATGCGTCTAACTGTAAAGTGCGTAATTGAAGCACGAAAAAAAAGGGCTTAAGCGCAATATATGCACGAATGGGAGAATTTGCCCCTTTATGAATTAGCATCATGCTCTTCTTAACATCTATATCAATAACAAAGTCTTGATGATAGGGAGAATCAGTATTAGTATTAAGTGAATCGACTGAAAACCCCTTCATATCCATATAGAATGGCTTGGACTAGCTCATGCTTGAAGCTTCGCTAGCATGGGTTGCAGTAGAGGTTAGTGGCCAGGAGCAAAGGCACATGGGCAAGCAGCTGGTCTGTGTTAACCTAAAGCCAAGCCCGGGACACACACACACACACACACACTCATGTCACTCGTAGAGATAGTAACATCGTCATGTCATCATTATTGCTGTTGTCGTAGTCATTAGTCATCACTGAAGGAAGCCGGTGATGGAAACTGCAAACCATCTGTCAAAATCACGCTGACAGTTGGACTGGGCACAGTCAGAATGTACAGGTGTGAACATGGACACAACATCATTGGTACTGATGATAAACAAGCAAAAGTTTCAACACTTCTCTTGTTATCTGTTTATCTGCCACAAATAGAAAAATCTGGACTCAGCCTTACCCATTTCATGCCTCATGTGACAAGACAAAGAAATAAGATCAATTTGCAGCTTCTGGAAAAAAGCTAAGTGCTGTTGGTTGGCTCTTGCAACGGTTCCCAAAAGAATAGTCTCCTACACACAGCTGTATTAATTCTGTGTACTTATAAATGCTGAATAGCAGTATAAACACACAGCCTGGAATGGCATCTCCACATCCTTTCATTGCCCATTGAGAGCAAACAAGTATTTTCTTCAAGAACAGTGTGTGGTTCCAAAACATCAGCTAGCTAGATCACACTGTCTGTGTCTACCCATGGTACATAATGAGTCGCTCTCGTTTCTCAGATCCGGGTCGCTCCATACCAGTGGATCGGTCCACCCACTCTCACGTGGCTTGAGTCCACACAGAGATCACATCTGCACTCACCTGGTGGGCATGCACACGATTACAGACCCCACCGCCCCTCCCTTACCTGGTCTGTGCCTCTTTCCAGAGTCTGCTGCCTGGGAGACACTGGGCTTCCGGCCCGCTGTTTTCCCAGCGGTGCCTCCAGGGTAGTGGAATATGACTGATGCAGAGCACAGGCCCTCTAACGCCGCTGGAGACGCAAACACAAATACCATAAGGCTAACGCACAACATTGAGCAACTGCAACAAAGCATAAATTGACTACAGAAAACACTTTTAAAGCACAACACAAACAAAAATATTTCACAATAGTAGGGCAGCCGTGGCCCACTGGTTAGCACTGTGGACTTGTAACCGGAGGGTTGCCGGTTCGAGCCCCGACCAGTGGGCCGTGGCTGAAGTGCCCTTGAACTGCTCCCCGAGCGCCGCCGTTGAAGCAGCTCACTGTGCCGGGATTAGTGTGTGCTTCATCTCACTGTGTGCGGTTTGTGTTTCACTAATTCACCGATTGGGTTAAATGCAGAGACCAAATTTCCCTCACGGGATCAAAAAAGTATATATACTTATACAATAGATTACACAACACACTGAATTGATTGCATCCAAGTTGGCTGGATAACCACACACACAAACACACATACACCCTCTCCTACTGTAGGTGTTCTGCAGTCTTACCTCCCAGCCACAGGAAGTCATTGACAGAGCGCAACAGCTCCACAGCCATGTGGTAGTGCACCAGGGCGTCCTGCAACATGCCCGCCTGCAAACACAGGTCCCCCACGTGCTTCCTCATGCGCCCCTGGCAGCGCTTCTTATAGTGCCTATGGGAGTGGTGAGGGCAGAGGGATGCGGGGATAAAATGACAGGAAGACGGAGGAGGGAAATCCGTCAGTAACAAACTCAAACATTTCCTTAAAATGATCAACCCTTCTTTACTACATGAACAGCACTGAATGTGAGTGCATGTGAGGTTTGAAATTTTAAATGGGGGGGGGGGGGGGGAAGTTGTGTGCGACTTGATTTAAAATGTCACAGGACCCATGGGACAGCTTCATATGTTATCAGTTTCTGGAAATAAAAAGCTATTGACAGGCTCCCTGCTGCTAGATGGCCTTATCTTATCGGCTCCAGATCGCCACAGCGGGCTCTGTAAAAGCACACCAATCAGTCGAGCAATTCAGTAGCAAAAGGAACAAGGGGAGCACAGGCAAACACAGGCGTCCTAGTGAAGGGTAGCCGCCAAACAAGGAGAAAAGCCTAACCTCCATGTTTGTCGGTCACAAACAAAACAACAACAGGATGAAAAGAGGAAAAGAATAAAAGGGGACATGTTGGTGAATGGAAGGAGGGAGAGCTCAGGGACAAAAGACCTCTGAGAGGCATCACCAGTACCCAAGAGACTGTGAGGTGGTCAAGTGTCTTCTGACAGAAACATCACACAGCAAAGTTAAACAATTTAAAGCCAAACTACCAGATTTAAAAACACCTCTTGCTAATAAAATCCTAATCTTAAATAATATTCCACACTTAAACTAACATGGAAAGTAACAGAGTAAGGCTATGATTCAATTGCCAATAAGAAACTTTCTTTTAATAGTCTCAGTCATCCTAAAGGGGGCTTCCACTTGCGGCTAAATTCTTCTCATGAAATCCAGCCTAAAGCTTACGACTGGTTGCTTGGTGACCCTCCTCAGGTGAGTACATGGATGTCATATCCCCAATTCATGTCATCAGTGATGAGTGCAATGATCAGCC
The DNA here is from genome assembly GCF_018492685.1 of Alosa sapidissima. Classification (NCBI taxonomy): domain Eukaryota; kingdom Metazoa; phylum Chordata; class Actinopteri; order Clupeiformes; family Clupeidae; genus Alosa; species Alosa sapidissima. The sequence continues at coordinate 18,237,176 of NC_055977.1, forward strand.
TGGCTAAAGGTGTGGCCATGTCCATGAATCCTCATGCGAAATCCATGTACTTATGCTCAATACTAGGCTAACAATTCCGGATCATTACAATCAAAGGCAGAATGGACACTTGACCCTCCAAGTCTCCCAAATCCAAAGTGGGGCCAGAATTATCTAGGCAATACTGGCCTTGCAACAGGCTGGCAAACACACAGCCATTCACAACCACCAACTCCTACTCCAAACTCCGATCACTTCATAAGAAAAAGATATGTGTGACATACTTTGTACGGTAAGTGTGATTCCTACTAGTGGAATATTCTCACTTTAACATGTTCTGTTCTTTTCTCAATATATTGCCCTACCACCATTAAATACACTTGTAACATAAAATTAAAAGCTTGGCACTGGAATAGGGACATTTAGTGTAGCAAATATTTTCTGTAAGAAAAGTCGAGTAAAAGCAAAGACTGACTTCCTGAGTACTGATGTTAAGAGAATTTAGACGCAATGACTAACAAAACGTCCTGAATTGAGCAAGCTTGACTAACTACCACAATAACAGCATAATATAGGCATTCCAGTACAACAAGTGTACTTCCAGGAATAAAAAAAAAACCCTAACTAATCAAGCTAAGATTTCCTCGAGGGTTTTCTTGTCTTCAAACAAGGGATCTATCATCTAAGTACACGGGAGGAGGAGGAGGAGGAGGAGAGGGGGTCAGAAGCTGAGGGGCTGGGATTGGCCAGGGTGAAACTAAAAAGCAACATACAAAACCAAAGTCTCACCTTTTCACACCCAACAACAAACTCACAGGACAGTATGGTTGAAAAACAGAAGAAAAGATAAATAAACCAAGGCAAAACCGGGTGAAAAACAACAAAGAACAGAAAACAACAGAAACAGAGAAAATGACAACACAAATTATGAGACACAGGAGAGAAAAACAGGCAAGGTCATTCCTAAGCGAGGTTCATGTCATGAGTATCTGACCACAACAAAAACACACACATGAAGCATTGGATTTGTCCCACACATTATACCTCTCATATCTTTAACCTTCCAGCCACTTTGTTTAATACCATCCAACGCAACATATTTCATGTGGCAAATATTGACAATCACACTATTCTGATACTTGTCTCCCAATAATTTATGAACTATATACCTGCCTGACAACTCCCGTTTGAAAACCACATGGAGAATTATCGGTCTATTCCAAAAGTCACACAACACATGCCCACTCACCTGCTGTCTGTGTCCAAACCCACAAAGTCCTTCTTCTCAAATGGCACACAAAGGAGTGGAATCTTGTCTCCAGACTTGTCTGTGGCGCGGTCCAGCCGCTTGGACTCGAGCACGATAAAGATGGACTCAACAAAGTCCTCCACCCGGCGTTCCACATCTGGGCAGTCGTCGTAGCTGGGGTAGAAAGCCACATCGGTGCGCTGCTGCTCTGCGATCTCACCCTGAAGGCCGAACACCAGCAGGCGCGAGTCGTACAGCGTGGCGCCGTACACCTCCTTCTGGCCGTGGAAGCGGTCAGACGTCTGTGGCCACTCCTTGGGCGTGGCGCAGGTGGTGACAGACACGAGGCCCACCACCTTGCGGTGCGTCTGGAAGTCTCCCCACTCGTTGTTCTCGGGCGGGTAGTGGTGGCGGTAGCGGATGTAGAGCTGGCGCTGCGAGTCGCGCACGCTCACCTGGCTCACACTGGCGATGCGCTTGTAGATGCGGAAGAACTGCTCCTCGGGCACGATGCCCACCGGCTGCACCACCACCAGCACCGTCTGGTGGTCCTCAGCGCACTGCATGTAGTCTGGGACGCTCATGGCTTCTCATGGAGGGTCACTGAGAGGAAGACAAGAGTAGGAGAGAACAGCAAAACAAACAGGCCATTAGAGGCTTGCAAACTGACTGTAAGAGGTAAAAAAAAAAAAACTACGTCCGGTATACTGGACAGGTCAAGGTAGACTACAAGTGGACTAAACTGTAAAATCTTAAACAGTATGCCCATCAAAACAGAAGAAAACATGCAAAAGACTATAATTCCCACATGTGGACCCATTTTGTATTATACCATAGCCTACTCTAGTAAGCAAAATTATTCCTTGTGTCCAGTCAACACACTTCAATGCACTCAAGCAAGCACTGGTAGTTAACAGAAGCAAGGGAGGGGGGGTGGAAATAACTGCAAAAACTATTCCACATATATAAATTCAACTAAAAGCACTACACAACTAATAGGCCTATTAGGCTACTACACAATCAATCAGGTTTCACAGAGCATCTTCTACCTTAAGCATGTCTCCATGCTCAGAAAATAAACTGCAGCCATCCACTTTACTTTCACTGTCTCACTGACTACGTCGTCCACTTGGCCTGCTGTTAGTGTGCTTTGTCAAAAGTGCCAAGATATACTAAAGTAGTGTACCTATTTCGAGGGGTCCCACTCCAACCAAGGAATTCAAGCCTGTGAAAGTCTCGCCAGCTAACCAACGGCACATATAGTTAGCTAGGTAGCTATGTTAGCATACTGCAAGTTCCGCACACGAAACGGCTGTGTTCGTGACCAGTTCAATTATCATCTGAACAAAAAGTGTCCTAAAACAATGAACGGAAAACCGGTTTGTGGGGGAAATTATCTTCTAACAAGCTCACTAGTTCACCAACCTGTCAGACATGCACAGGTGTCTCACAAGAAGGCTTCCTTACGCATTCATTCAGAGCAAGCCATCGTTCTGTCGTAATCAGAATTAGATCAGAATTCTATGTCGATTTCTTTGTAGGCATTAACACGGTCACATTATCTGAAACAGTCAGATATTCTGTTGATTGTATTTTCAATGCGCTTATCTACGTAATGGAATAAATGCAGTTTTTTTTTTATAGCTACTTACATTCTGTTTTTGAAAACACAGCTGGGAAGAGCTCTTCTTCTTCAGTAAATGACAGCAGCCTACTTGAATTATAAGTCAGAGCACCCTCTGCGGTGAAGGAGGGGACATGCAAAGTAAATGTAGCCTAGTAGGTATGAATGAATGTGATGCCTGTTTTTATTGCAGGCCTACAGGTCTACAGCCCGTGGACAAAGCTATATCCGTACACTTAAAAAAGCCAATCCGCCTTTTCTTTAACCACTGTCAGGGATCTAGCACCCTCTCCCAACCCCCAACCCCCAGATCAGTGGGATAATGACAAACGAGAGCATGACGTCACCAATTAACCAACACCTGTTTCCAGGAATAGGATAATTAAAATGCGTCGAAATGTCTTTAAAAAGATTCAATGGAGTTCTTTACTTTGGAATCTATACAGCGATTGGAAGTGTGAAATATTTTTTGCAAGCCTTCGGAGACGGCAGATGTGTTTGACGTCAACCTTAGCATCTAGAATTTCAATTTGGTCCGTGTAGGAACTTTGAGAAGACCTAGGCTGTAGCGTAGCATATATTTGTCCCTTTTGTTAGGAGTTGTGTTTTTATTATATTGGGTTTTATGCCATAACAGGTAGACTACACAAGTAGAAGCATTTTTATATTTTTTCCTAACAAAAAATGAAGGAAGAGATTGCAGCAACTGTTTTCTTTATAGCAAGGCTTGCACAGAAATATGGTAAACTGGATCGAATTGCCAGGGATACATTTGCTGTTTCTCTTACTTCAGTTCTTTTTGAGAAATTCAAAAACCATTGGTATCCTAGCAATCCATCGAAAGGTCAAGCGTTCAGGTATCCTTAACTGATTTTGCTGTATATAGGCCTACAGAAATGGTAATGTGTTGGCCACTGATGCCATCATATGATCCTTTTTGTTGTTGTTTTTTTAAAGATGTCTCCGGGTGAATAAATTACAAGTTCGAGATCCAGATCTTGAAAAAGCTTGTTGTCAAAGTGACCTTGATTATGATGACTTGGGACTCCCTTCAGAGATGACCATTTGGGTAGACCCAGGAGAAGTTTCTTGCAGGTAAGTGGCTACTTTCATGTAATTTAGGCTAACTTTTTTTTTTTATTTAAAGGTTTATGTAGTTGTTGTCTCTGGTATGAATGTCTGGAATATGCCAGAAATACATTGGCATTACATTCTTTTCATCTAAAAGTAGTCCTACATTCTGCTACTGATTTGTTGACACATGTTCACACACTTCATATGCGAGACCCCCTGGAAGGCAAGGATATTGTGGTGGTTAAACTATTCAGGTGTGGTCCTGTATGGTGAGCTTGAGTGGAAAGCCACACTGGACCTTTGCAAATGTCATCAAAAATTGTTTGTTCTAAAGGTATGGTGAGAAAGGCAGCCCGTTCTGCGTAACTCAACTGGAGGGGCAAAAATGTGATGGGGACTTCTCACGCCGAATAAACAATGCTGTGGAGAGGGCATCTTCAGATTACCACTCTGGAACTTCCTCTGATGAAGAGGGGGACAGCATAAGCAACAGCAGCAGCATCAACAGCAGTAACAGTAGTTGCCTGTCTGCTCCAGAACAGAAGACCATCCCCACTGTCAGCAATCCCAACAGTGTTTATCAGGTACATTTGTAGTCTCAAAACATCAAGGAAACATTTGGTGTTCTGATTGCCCAAGTCCACGTTATGCCTGGTGCAGAGTTGGTCTGCATTCAGAGTCTTTGGCAAATGCAGGGCATAAGTTGGGCAAGTGACCGGCCATTTCAAATGATAACAGCTTTGAGAAATATCTTGCTCTGTGCATGCTTTAAAAATTGACCTGCAACTGCATTACTACTGAATTGACTGCATCAGATGAATGTGTAATTGTCTTCAAAACATTTCATTGCAGTTCAGTGAGTTTGCTCCACCTCCTCAGTCATGGAACCCTTACCCGAAAAGGAAACCTTATCCTGGGGATGGTTATCAACCGCACAACTCTGCCAATGGCCCATTTCCACAGCACAAGTCTTTCAAAAGTTACCGACCTTCCTTTGCTTTTTCAGGGCCACGAGTGGACAAGTATCACTGGGTCAGTAAGAATAGGTCCTAATGGCTGATGAGCCTGCACCCACACCCATGAACCTGCAAAATATTGACCTCCATGTACTGTTAATCAGTGATTTGAAAGGGCTCTTACAAAGCCTATTTCTTGCAGTATCCATCAGCAAAACTAATGAGCACTTTAGTCTCTTAGTCATTGTTGTGGAACCATTTTAATGTGTTTTATGAAATGTATTTTAAATGTTTTAATACCTTTATACATGTGAATGAGAAAAAAATAAATAAAATCTAACATTCATTAAACTCCTTGTCCTGCTTCCTCCTTTTTTTTTCACTGAATAACTTGAATGGCGGCAGCCGTGGCCTACTGGTTAGCACTTCGGACCTGTAACCGGAGGGTTGCCGGTTCGAACCCCGACCAGTAGGCATGGCTGAATTGCCCTTGAGCAAGGCACCTAACCCCTCACTGCTCCCCGAGTGCCGCTGTTGATGCAGGCAGCTCACTGCGCTGGGATTTAGTGTGTGCTTCATCTCGCTGTGTGTGTCACTAATTCACGGATCAGGATAAATGCAGAGACCAAATTTCCCTCACGGGATCAAAAGAGTATATATACTTATACTTGATGCTCGGAGTTAAAATTGCTCTGCCAACAAAGCACCACTTGGCTAACTTGGGGCCATACTGTAAACCTAGATTTAGTTCTAATAACATTTAGGTGGTCACTAATATTTGTGAAAAACCTTTCATAACTAAAATAAGTTTGTAATAGTCAAGTGAAATATGCTTTGTGCTGATCATGCTCATTTAGTAAAGAAAACTAAGTTTGTTTTTGCAAGGAGGGGTCTAATCAAAATTCATCCGCTAGGGGTGCGTCCGTAGATTTCATCAGAGCATCTGCTCAGTCAGTCGAGAATGTCTAATAGTCTGCTTATTATCTGTTTTTCGTGGGGATAAATCATGTCTCGTCATGTCTTTAATGTCTTTGTCGGCGATTTCTTTCTTTCAAAGATGAGCCAAAACTTCTCCAGAGGGGAGAAAATCACTTAAGATTCGGGGCATGTGGAGAGTTGCGCCTATATTCTGGCATGCTAATAGGGCAAGTCGGAGCTAGCTATGAACAGAAGGGGAAGATCCATCATGTCTCGGTAAGTGTCAAAGTGCTTATAGTAAAAAAAGACAGATAGATACCCTCAGGTGAGCATATATGTTAAGTGTATAATGTTATTTGAGAGGGGAGTCCAGAAAGTAAATAAAAATGAATAATAGCATCAGTAGCAGACACATTCACCTAGCTATACATCTGGGAAGGTCATAAGTCAAGTTCAAAACCTTTTGCTGTCCATGAATGATAGTGCGAGGGTCTATTGGGCTATATAACCTACAACTGCAGAAGGAGAAAAACCTGAACCTGGATAAATCACGTCTCCGAAACATAATAAAGGAATTGCATTAAATAAGAATGAGTAATAGAATTATGAGAATGAGTTCCAAAACTCAGGTCATGAAGCCTTTGTCTTTGACCCTACACAGCCAGACAGACCTTTTGTCTAGAGACCTTTTGACCTCACACACATTCTATTACTCATTCTTATTTAATAAGTGCAATTCCTTATTATTTTTACCTAGCGACTTTGCCTACATAGTTTGTCTTACTCAAGGCTGTAGCTAAACAACTCACATTTTTGAATAAAAAATTATGGACAAATTATGATGTTATTATCAACACATGGACAAACCAATTCATACCACCATAACATTTTTATTAAAACTGTCTATTATCAGGTCAATCTGGGGGCGGATGGAGGGATCACCAGCACCACCTGTGAGTATCCCCGTGGTGCAGCAAAGCGCAGTCATGGTGCAGCACTGGCCCTCTTCGCCTACCGCAATTTCAGCCGCACCGACGCGGAATATTCATGGAAAGCTGCAAAGGCCACAAAGGAGCAGCATTCGTTGAAGGAGCTCTACCCACGCAACGATTTTAACCCTCTAAGTCAAGAGCCAACAGAGGATGATTTCCAGTCATTGAGGGAGGGACTCCAGGGGTCCTCCTGCGCGATGGCGTGGCTATTGGAACCTGAGCCCCGAGGAAGTTTCCTCGCTCTGCCGGAGGACCTCACAGCTTTGTTTGTGCGGTCCATAATTTCCCGGCATCCAAACCAGGGCTCTCAGGCCATTGCAGAGGCAATGGCCGTCATTGACCAGCAGCGGGATGCTGTGCAGGCTACCAGGGTCGGCCAGAGCACCAACAGCCTTTGGCACTCACTTCGCGAGGGCAGGCTGACCGCAAGCAATTTTGGTGCCGTGTTGCCAGCTCTGCTGAAGGGGAGAAATGTGGCTCCGTCCGTCATCGACAGGTTGATGACCCAGAAGTCTCTCGACAACGTCCACGCCATCCAGTGGGGGCATATGAATGAGAAAGAGGGCATAAAGGCGTTTGAGCAGGCCACGCAGTTAAAGGTCAGGGAGTCAGGCCTGTGGCTTGCACCCTCAGGGATGCTGGGTGCCTCGCCAGATGGGTTGGTGGGTGAATCCTCCATTATCGAGGTCAAGTGCCCTTATAGCGCCCGAGACCAGACGATAGACGAGGCTTTGAACAACAGAGACTTCTTCCTCGAAAAAGTTGATGGGATGTATGCCTTGAAATCAAATCATCCATACTGGCACCAGGTGCAGGGGCAGAGCGGTGCACTTTTGTTACCTGCACCACTAAGAGTGTCCTGGTCCTACAAGTAGACGTTGACCAGTCTTGGGCTCCAAATCTTGGGCTGCTGGAGGGGTTCTATACATCCTGTTGCCTAAACTGTTGGAGAAATAAATTAATTTGGTAAACTATGGTCATGTTTGATTTCCAGTTTCTGTTTTCAGATTAAAGACCATTTAGGCTTACGCTAATGATTACATCATTAATGGCAATGATAACAAGCACAAATTTACATTAGTTACATACATTTTGACATTTTCTTGATCAATCAAACGTGACCGGACGGGCTCTGGTCAGTCCACACAGAAGTGCCTGCATCTTGCTGCGGTGACAAATCTAGATAGTCTACATTGTATGGCGGGCAAACTTTCTGATGAACTTGGTGAAATTACCCAAAAGACTCTTCAGTTGACAGTTACGTTTACGTGATTAACTTACAAACTGAAAAAAATAAGGTAAAGCTAGTTGAGTGTTAGCATGCTAGTGGTCTACGTTAGCTCATGGTACCTACGTAGCACTAGGTGCTTCATCTTCGAGATAGAGTGGATGTGCAATATGAGTTTTAAAATAACGTTACTGTTTGTTCATGTTTTATCAATAATAAAAGCCAGCAGCTCTTTTGTAGGCGAATTTTTAAACATGAGCTACAATGGAGCATGACACCATACGTTGAGTTGACATCCAAATCATGTCATTCGGATGTGTTTTGAGAAAGTTCGATGTTACCGTTTTTAGTCAAAGCTCGTTAGCGTGGAAGTGAGAAGGGCATATTATTTACCACTACAAAACGCTATTTTTATCTTCTACAGTTCCAAACAACATTGCACTTACGTGGTAGTGAGTAGAGGGTCCCTAAAGCCAAACCGAAGTATCCCGAGGTCTTTATGTGGTCGGATAGAGAGTCCAAAATGAATTTCATCAAGCCAGTACCTTTCCGGAGATGTTGCCATCTTTGCTGCCAGCTTCGGCCTCTCTACGTACTTCCGGTCGATTTCTTTTCCCTACAGTACTCCGTCTGGAATAGGTTGATTCACGCTCGTTTACTTCGGCAGTTGGGCAGCCGACTAACCAGCGAACAGTGGGCGTCCCTGAGAGCGATTACGTACCCAGGCATGGTGTTTCAATTACTACGTCCCCGCCCCTGAAGCAGATCGCTTGGAATACATCAACGTAGGGAGAGAAAATGACTTATACTTATGAAATCTTTGAGCAAATGTAAATAATAGTTTAGCCTATTAACAGGAGTGTCATGAACGAAGTCACAGTGGAGTAGGATATTATATCGGGTCTCAAAAAGTTGTCAGAGACTATGTAAAAATCATTGGGGGAAAAAAACTTGAAGGGAATGGTATATAGGCTCTCTATTCTCAACTATTGTGACTTATGAAGGTCAAAAACCTCCCTGCAAACTACCTCGTTGCATTACATTTTACATTTATTCATTGAGCTTTTATACTAACAACAATGGAATTATTGGAATAACACTTAAGTGACATTGCCATGGTAATAAATACTAACTACATGTACCACATGGCGGTACAAAATATGCCCCCCCCCCCCCCCCTCCCTGCGCATTCTTCTCGTTGTTGACGAACAAACACTTACTTTCTGTAAAATAAGTGTTTGTATAGCATATATAGCATACTGTATAGCATTGTAAGTCACTTTGGACAAAAGCATCAGCTAAGTAACCATAAAAACCATAAACCTTCCAAAGGAAATCTTCCAGACAAAGAATCCACAATACAGTCGCAAATATAATGCTGAGAAAATAATGTATTGAAGTAACATGAATGGTGTAAAATAGTATCCTGAATTGGCCATGATTGGACCTTGGTCACTTGGGTCAACAATCAATCAGTGAGGTCCTCTGGAAAGGTCCTCCTGAGGACAGGCGGGTTCGCCAACTGCCACGTTATAATGTCGGCCATCCTCGGTTACCAGGCAGACAGAGGGCCAGTCCTGAATGTGATCATCCGGGTAATGAGTGATAATGAAGTCCGCCATGTTGGCCATGTAAAGGCGGTAAACCTTGATGGTGTGGTGCAGTGTGTAACCCAGGAGACACATCTCCACCTATAACACAGAAATGAAGACAACAGCCAACAACAGTAGGCTATATCACAACAGACTTTGATACACCTTCTCATCTGGCAGTCAATGGGACAACAACAACAATAAAAACAACAACAACAACAACCACCACATCAAAAGTCTCCCTGAGCCTTTTCACCTGCTCCATGCCTCCACTGAAGCCAACCTGGCTCAGGTGGTTGGCCAGGAACGTGCGCGGGCACGAGGAGGTGTAGCGGGAGAATAGCAGCCAGCAGAAGATTGGCACGTCTTTGCCCCTCTCCATGGCGGCGTGCAATTCCACGGCACAGGCTAGCATCAGGAGCTTGAGTGCCTCCATGACACCAAACTCGTCTTCTCCGCCTTGGAAGAGCTGCTCACACACACGTCTGCGACCCTCGAGCCCAGGAGAGGCTGCCGCCGCATGCCACTATACAGAAACGCAAACATCAACACACACACAGAATCTCAGTTACCCCAACGTGTGCATTACAATAATGACTGATATGGAAAAATGAAATGTCAACAAAGTTTAACGTATTACTTTAGGTAATACAATATCCAACCACTGTGATAATATGCAAATGAGAGTTGTACCCATTTCCGGAGAAGGCTCAGATAGTGTTTCATAAGATCCACATCATCTTTGATCCCACTTGTCTGCTTGCAAACGTCAGGAAACAACCAGCCTTTAATCAGACCGTAACGAGTCTCAAGCTCATCAGGGATCTAGGAAAATGACAAAATTCAAGTGAAATGTTTGATATGTTAAAGGGCCTGAGCAAACACTGCTCCACTATAATAGAAACATGATGCAGTTAACATTTTTTATTTCTTTATTTCTGTTTAAGAAGGAAGACAGTTCATTCTGAATGAGACTCTGTTATCTCTCCTAACGATGTACAGCTAGTAACTAGGGCTATCAATCGATTAAAATAATTAATCTAATTAATTACATACTCTGTGATTAATTAATCTAAATTAATCGCATATATAATTTTTGCTGTGAATGTATTTTAAATATTTAAATTCAAATAAATCATTGAATAATCAGCATTAGTGACATTAAAGTTCAAAAACTCTTTTATTCTTTTTTTTAATAATGGGCATAATAATCTATGATATGACCTAATATGCTGAGGAAATAAATTCAAAAGTGCTTTGGGAAGAAGTTGTTTTTCACATACAAGGTATTTCAGGCCACAGATATAACCTAGGGGACACAATGAAAATAAATTAACACTCCCCTCAATGTCAACACTATTTCTTTGCAAATTCCTTGTTGCAGAAGACTTTATTTTAATCAACACTTTATTTTTTATCAACACCATCAGACCGTTTTTTAAAAGTAAATGTTCCAATCAATGATCTAGGACATTTTCTTCTCTCTCCTTCATTTTACAGTCTAATGGTTACTGACTACAACGGCTCGGGGTCATACGGAATCGATTAATCTGCGTTATTTTTTTTAATCAGTTATTTTTTCTCAAATTAATTAATCGAAATTAATCAGTTATTTTGACAGCCTACTAGTAACCCCTAGGGTAGAGAAGATGGGCATACCAATAAGAAACTCTCCCGCTGGAGCCAGTCAGGAAGTTGGGCAGAGCTCATCAGTGTCTGGTACAGGGAGGCTCGCAGGGCACAGTAGTTGTCTTCCCTTACCCGCCGGACGAATCCAAAGCTCTGGGAGAGCACAGCGTAGCCCTGGAGGAAAGTGCACACAGAGGGATAGAGTGAAAAAAGATTAGTGGCAGGCTGGGCAGGTGCTCTTGTTCACCTTGTCAAGAGAGAAAATACACATGCAATATGTACGACATACGTTTCTAATGATTATGCTTTCGGTGGTCTGCTCTTTCCATTCCCTCTCGCTGTGAATTAAAATGCCAACGGGCGGCTCAAAGCTGCATCGGTCCTGTTCTGGAACTGTATTGAAAGGAGTACAAGGAGATTTTTTACTGGCAATGTACATGCCATGATAGAATATCAATACAGCAATCATTGAGAGTTATTCACCAGTCATTTCCATGACACTTTGCCTCGCCAGCTCTTCCTCAATCTCCTCCTCACTATAATAGAGATCTTCGCCACTGTAGGGAGAGAGGTTGGATGCTCTAGGTTAAATGTCTTAATTGCTGTTTAATGACTGACTTGATCCAAAACTATCTCATTCATTTCCTATGGTAAATGGTTATGCAACTGACATACCAAGTAAACCAAGCCTCACTCCCATCTGACACTGGGCTCCACCTGCCAGCACTTCCAGGTCTCTCATCCTGGAGATTTACAGCCAGCCCTCCGTCAGTGGAACCAGTTGAGCTCACCACAACCTTCTGAAGTTCAGCAAGTTCAGCAAGCAACTTTGGAAGGGGTACACTCTTTGCCTTCACGCCTTGCTTTTTCTGGGATCTCTTCGGAGTATCTAGCCCCTCCAACAGGTTGCCCAGTGAAGACTTAGTGCTCAGGCCAAACACCACATCTTGGGCAGCAGAGGCTGCAGCACAGCCTCTGTACATAAATAGACAGAAAATGAATGTTGAGATTAAGGAATCTAATTTATTAAAAACCTACCAACATAAACTCATAATTATGCAATTCCCAAATGTCTTTGCTAGAGGAGGCCCCATTAAGATGTTTCTTTAAGCTGTGTGTTTGAACTAAACCCAATGTATTATATACAACAGTTCTATTATGGAACTGAGACAATCATACTTTTCCTGACTCACCTTGCACAAGCATCAGTGTGAACAGAGTTGAGATCAAGGCCACTAACGGGTGGCTGTCCCTCCATGCTGATCGAGTGACCACCATCACTCCTATGCTGCGAGATAGCCTCAGCAAGCTTAGCATTTATGAAGGGGAAACCTGTGCCAAGCATGGCGGAGGTGAGCAGCCGCTCATCCTCACTGCTATGCAGAGGGACATCCTGTTCATCATCCAGGGATTTGGAGGAGTCTAGCAGTGACTGGTGTCCACACATGTCCAGATGGGCATCAATCTCACTGACCAGAGAAAACCCCTTTGGAGCCTTATTCACCACGCCCTCAGCCGAGGGATTCTGAACCAGCCGGTCCTCCAGCTTTACAGCTGGTGTATTGGTGGCAAGGTCCTCTTGGGGAAGCATTGCATCATCAACAGTCTCCTTGGTCGATATACCGCCATGCAAGATAATGTCATCATAGTCGACTCCATCCTCATCCTTGGTAGATGGTTGCATAGATGTTATCATTAAGCCTTTGGTAGTGTTTACCATCTCAGAGGAAGCCTCCTCTTTTGAATGGTCTCCTGGATGGGCGATGTCAAATCCAATAGAAATGCATCTGGCTGATTCCTCTGCAAGGGAACAATTTGATCTCACAAGATGCTGCTGAGGTTCAGCAGATGCTGCCTTCTTCACTGATGGTGTCATCAGAGGTGTAGATCCAGGCATCGTGTCAGAGTAGCCGAGAGGCTCACTCTTTGCTTCCACTACTAACTTATCCTGTTCGGGAATCTGGGATCTCTCTGGGGTCTCTTGTCCCTCCAACAGGTCACTCAGTAAAGACTCAGAGCTCAGGCCTTTAGCAGCAGAGCCTCTGCACAGACAGACAGAGGATAAGCATTGTGATTAAGGGTTTTATAAACTTACCAAGGTTAACTGATTATTTTCTGCAATTATGAAGCAATTGCAGAGCTGAAAGAGGCCTGACAGGTACAAAACTAATGGCTCTCTAAGCCTTTGAATATAAGGCAGACCATGAAAATTCTTACTGAGCGACAAGGCTATAGAACGTGCTTAAGTGGAAATTCATAGAAATATAAATATACATCCTGCATCCTGTCAATATACAGTGTATACAGACGTTGAGCATTAATTAACACTCAAATTGTGTCTGCATGTCTCTGAATTAATAATCTGTGGAATTAAAGACCTTTTACAAAATTCCACTTGTGTTTTGATAGCATTTATTGGTGCCATCAGCAGCCAACAGGTGCTGCTTACCTAATCTCAGCCTGTACATCTTTTTCAGCTGTAGCTGAGGGGAGGCTGCTGTTCATGTTGTCACCACTGCAGAGCTCCTCTCTGAGGTTAAAATCCTTTAGAGTCCTATTTTTGTCATTGTTAGCTTGCACAATGTCAGTAAGACTGATATTTACCATCTTCGAGGAAGCCTCCTCTATTACATGCTCCACTGGAAGGTTGGTATTAAATACTTCCTCCCTCACAGGTGTCATCGGCAGAGTAGTTTCTGTTATTTCAACTGAAACATTCTGAGCCTCTACATTGACTGAGCAGCCCAGGGTCTCAGGCTTCTCCATAAAAACAGCCTTTGTGCAAAGCTTTGCAAGGGGCACATCAAGATTAAGAGTCACCTCATCGAGATATTTAGAGGCCACAATCTTGGTGGTATCTGCTAAATCCTCTGGCACCAGTCCTGCAGATACGAGAATGCTCTTTTCCACCGCAGAATCTGCTGCCCGACGAGGTGCCACTTCATGCTTGATGCCCACATTTTGCAGCCGCTGTCCCTCCTCCTGACGGTCACCAGGATTGGCACGAAAGCAGCAGCTGACTGTGTTCCCCATTGTCCTGGGACCTGGCTGGGGGCTCAGCTCAGGTGCTCAGACAGGGAATGGAGCCCTTATGGCATCCACAATGTGGATCTGTGTAAATGTGGGAGAGATTTAAAAATAAAAAAGGGTTCATAATGAGCTGCAATCTGAGTTAATAATCTGAATCTGAATTGTTTCCTTCCAAGAACTGACTGCAAACAAATACGACAATATTCAGTATTGTGAATGAACAAGTGCTAATTTGTTCAAGTCAAGAGAAAGAAAATGATAATTGAACATTATAGGCCCTGACCGGAGTGCCTTAGTTTACTTGTCCTGGATGCTAGCTATTGCCGGGATTTTGTGATCTTTTTTTTGTTTTTCACGTTAAGTGCAACAGGGTAGTCAAACCAACAGAAACAATTTAGGCATGATTCATATGAACGAATAAAATGTAAGACTTAAGCTGATTACCTACTTATTCAGGATATCAGGAAATTTCAGCAGTTGGTTTTTCCAAAGAGACTGAACAGTGTTTGACGCTTCTACTGGGGTTCAGAGTAATGTTCGGATGCATATTTCCGTAGAACTTTATGCGAACCCTCATCATAAAGACGACCGAATGTTGACCATCTATGACGTCAAACCTTTACGCAAGAAGCTTGTCCAACGCAGAGCCATATAAAGGTACCTACTGGTCCAACATGATGTCCAATCTGTAGCCTAGGCCTATAGTAGCCTAGTCTATTTCTCAGATTGTATTGAACGTCTCCTTTCATCAATAAATAGCCTACACATATTTTCACTGGAGCATATTAATAATCGACGTTTACTGTATTGTAACGAATTTGATAAAACGGTCATCAAATATCACGCAAGGCTAGCCTAATTCGGAAGCGAGGCGCAAACGCCAATTATTCTAATGTGCTCATTTAGCGTGTGTAGCCTATTTTTTACATGTGGGAATCAGTGTAGGCCTATTATTTTAATCCTTTTTATTTCTTTATCTAATGAGGGCATTATCATAATCATTGACTTTCATTGACATTCAGAATCTACTCTATAGGCTACTGAAAACCCTACCACTCTTCAGGAACCACTGCCCATCCCATCTCCTGTCATGTCTGAGAACACCACGTTTCATAGGCATATGCTATCATTTTAGTCTATTAACTTTTTGGCTAAAGTTAAAAGTTATCGCTAGTTGACTAGGAGCCTATTCAGCAGACGCATAACCAAAGCGACCCTACACGGTCAGAAAAAAACACGTTATTTATTTATTAATGGCTTTTCACCAGAGCCGGACAGTAACGGAGTAGCCTACATTTACTTGAGTACAGTAGGCTACTTGAGTGCAGTTTTGAGGGATCTGTACTTTACTCGAGTATCATTTTTGGGGAGTAGCCTACTCATGACTTTACTCAAGTACATTTGAATGGCAAATATTGTACTCTTTACTTCTATCCATAACCATGAGTAGCCTACCTGTTACTTCTTCTAAAAAAAGGAAAAAAGAAAAATCTCGGAAACCCTGAATTTGTTGTTTCCCTTTTAAACGTGATTGCTGATAGGCTGTCCCAATCAGTAGCGCCTGCACAATCCAATCACCTTCACCTTTCCTCCAAAGTCAACTCCATGGTTAAATTCAGATAAGAGACGAAACCTTGATGAAATTCATTCTGGACTCTATCCGACCACATAAAGACCTCGGGATACTTCGGTTTGGCTTTAGGGACCCTCTACTCACTACCAGTGCAATGTTGTTTGGAACTGTAGAAGAGGTATAAAAATAGCGTTTTGTAGTGGCAAAATAATGTGCCCTTCTCACTTCCACGCTAACGAGCTTTGACTAAAAACGGTAACATCGAACTTTCTCAAAACACATCCGAATGACATGATTTGGATGTCAACTCAACGTATGTACTCCCAATCATCCGTAAATCGATCTAAAGTGCATTTTACTCCGGATAATTCCTTTAACGGGAGCATTTACCGCCTGAAATATCCAATTTTGTTTACCACGCTCGGAGTTATAGTGATGGCCTGATGGCTCGCCTATTTACGCCGTTTCAATGGCACATGAACGGTTAGACCGAGAATTCTCGTCATGAAATTAAAATTCCACTGGAGCTCCAAGCGGATGTGTACACGCAGCCTTACAACACTGTTTACAGCTCTTCGAGTCACGGTAAAATGTAATTTTTGGTACATAGCTACTTTAGATACACCTATGGTGTGGGTGCTTGCGTTTCTTTAGGAATCTGCCGTCTTAGCCTGGCCTTGGCCTGTCTACGTACTTCCGGTCGATTTCTTTTCCCTACAGTACTCCGTCTGGAATAGGTTGATTCACGCTCGTTTACTTCGGCAGTTGGGCAGCCGACCAACCAGCGAACAGTGGGCGTCCCTGAGAGCGATTACGTACCCAGGCATGGTGTTTCAATTACTACGTCCCCGCCCCTGAAGCAGATCGCTTGGAATACATCAACGTAGGGAGAGAAAATGACTTATACTTATGAAATCTTTGAGCAAATGTAAATAATAGTTTAGCCTATTAACAGGAGTGTCATGAACGAAGTCACAGTGGAGTAGGATGTTATATCGGGTCTCAAAAAGTTTTCAGAGACTATGTAAAAATCATTGGGGGGAAAAAAACTTGAAGGGAATGGTATATAGGCTCTCTATTCTCAACTATTGTGACTTATGAAGGTCAAAAACCTCCCTGCAAACTACCTCGTTGCATTACATTTTACATTTATTCATTGAGCTTTTATACTAACAACAATGGAATTATTGGAATAACACTTAAGTGACATTGCCATGGTAATAAATACTAACTACATGTACCACATGGCGGTACAAAATATGCCCTCCCCCAGTCCTGCGCATTCTTCTCGTTGTTGACGAACAAACACTTACTTTCTGTAAAATAAGTGTTTGTATAGCATATATAGCATACTGTATAGCATTGTAAGTCACTTTGGACAAAAGCATCAGCTAAGTAACCATAAAAACCATAAACCTTCCAAAGGAAATCTTCCAGACAAAGAATCCACAATACAGTCGCAAATATAATGCTGAGAAAATAATGTATTGAAGTAACATGAATGGTGTAAAATAGTATCCTGAATTGGCCATGATTGGACCTTGGTCACTTGGGTCAACAATCAATCAGTGAGGTCCTCTGGAAAGGTCCTCCTGAGGACAGGCGGGTTCGCCAACTGCCACGTTATAATGTCGGCCATCCTCGGTTACCAGGCAGACAGAGGGCCAGTCCTGAATGTGATCATCCGGGTAATGAGTGATAATGAAGTCCGCCATGTTGGCCATGTAAAGGCGGTAAACCTTGATGGTGTGGTGCAGTGTGTAACCCAGGAGACACATCTCCACCTATAACACAGAAATGAAGACAACAGCCAACAACAGTAGGCTATATCACAACAGACTTTGATACACCTTCTCATCTGGCAGTCAATGGGACAACAACAATAAAAACAACAACAACAACAACAACAACCACCACATCAAAAGTCTCCCTGAGCCTTTTCACCTGCTCCATGCCTCCACTGAAGCCAACCTGGCTCAGGTGGTTGGCCAGGAACGTGCGCGGGCACAAGGAGGTGTAGCGGGAGAATAGCAGCCAGCAGAAGATTGGCACGTCTTTGCCCCTCTCCATGGCGGCGTGCAATTCCACGGCACAGGCTAGCATCAGGAGCTTGAGTGCCTCCATGACACCAAACTCGTCTTCTCCGCCTTGGAAGAGCTGCTCACACACACGTCTGCGACCCTCGAGCCCAGGAGAGGCTGCCGCCGCATGCCACTATACAGAAACGCAAACATCAACACACACACAGAATCTCAGTTACCCCAACGTGTGCATTACAATAATGACTGATATGGAAAAATGAAATGTCAACAAAGTTTAACGTATTACTTTAGGTAATACAATATCCAACCACTGTGATAATATGCAAATGAGAGTTGTACCCATTTCCGGAGAAGGCTCAGATAGTGTTTCATAAGATCCACATCATCTTTGATCCCACTTGTCTGCTTGCAAACGTCAGGAAACAACCAGCCTTTAATCAGACCGTAACGAGTCTCAAGCTCATCAGGAATCTAGGAAAATGACAAAATTCAAGTGAAATGTTTGATATGTTAAAGGGCCTGAGCAAACACTGCTCCACTATAATAGAAACATGATGCAGTTAACATTTTTTATTTCTTTATTTCTGTTTAAGAAGGAAGACAGTTCATTCTGAATGAGACTCTGTTATCTCTCCTAACGATGTACAGCTAGTAACTAGGGCTATCAATCGATTAAAAAAATTAATCTAATTAATTACATACTCTGTGATTAATTAATCTAAATTAATCGCATATATAATTTTGGCTGTGAATGTATTTTAAATATTTAAATTCAAATAAATCATTGAATAATCAGCATTAGTGACATTAAAGTTCAAAAACTCTTTTATTCTTTTTTTTAATAATGGGCATAATAATCTATGATATGACCTAATATGCTGAGGAAATAAATTCAAAAGTGCTTTGGGAAGAAGTTGTTTTTCACATACAAGGTATTTCAGGCCACAGATATAACCTAGGGGACACAATGAAAATAAATTAACACTCCCCTCAATGTCAACACTATTTCTTTGCATTTATGTGCGACTTTAGAGTTGATGAACTCCGGTGATATGCAAATTCCTTGTTGCAGACATTGCAGAAGACTTTATTTTAATCAACACTTTATTTTTTATCAACACCATCAGACCGTTTTTTAAAAGTAAATGTTCCAATCAATGATCTAGGACATTTTCTTCTCTCTCCTTCATTTTACAGTCTAATGGTTACTGACTACAACGGCTCGGGGTCGTCAAAGGTCATACGGAATCGATTAATCTGCGTTATTTTTTTTAATCAGTTATTTTTTTCTCAAATTAATTAATCGAAATTAATCAGTTATTTTGACAGCCTACTAGTAACCCCTAGGGTAGAGAAGATGGGCATACCAATAAGAAACTCTCCCGCTGGAGCCAGTCAGGAAGTTGGGCAGAGCTCATCAGTGTCTGGTACAGGGAGGCTCGCAGGGCACAGTAGTTGTCTTCCCTTACCCGCCGGACGAATCCAAAGCTCTGGGAGAGCACAGCGTAGCCCTGGAGGAAAGTGCACACAGAGGGATAGAGTGAAAAAAGATTAGTGGCAGGCTGGGCAGGTGCTCTTGTTCACCTTGTCAAGAGAGAAAATACACATGCAATATGTACGACATACGTTTCTAATGATTATGCTTTCGGTGGTCTGCTCTTTCCATTCCCTCTCGCTGTGAATTAAAATGCCAACGGGCGGCTCAAAGCTGCATCGGTCCTGTTCTGGAACTGTATTGAAAGGAGTACAAGGAGATTTTTTACTGGCAATGTACATGCCATGATAGAATATCAATACAGCAATCATTGAGAGTTATTCACCAGTCATTTCCATGACACTTTGCCTCGCCAGCTCTTCCTCAATCTCCTCCTCACTATAATAGAGATCTTCGCCACTGTAGGGAGAGAGGTTGGATGCTCTAGGTTAAATGTCTTAATTGCTGTTTAATGACTGACTTGATCCAAAACTATCTCATTCATTTCCTATGGTAAATGGTTATGCAACTGACATACCAAGTAAACCAAGCCTCACTCCCATCTGACACTGGGCTCCACCTGCCAGCACTTCCAGGTCTCTCATCCTGGAGATTTACAGCCAGCCCTCCGTCAGTGGAACCAGTTGAGCTCACCACAACCTTCTGAAGTTCAGCAAGTTCAGCAAGCAACTTTGGAAGGGGTACACTCTTTGCCTTCACGCCTTGCTTTTTCTGGGATCTCTTCGGAGTATCTAGCCCCTCCAACAGGTTGCCCAGTGAAGACTTAGTGCTCAGGCCAAACACCACATCTTGGGCAGCAGAGGCTGCAGCACAGCCTCTGTACATAAATAGACAGAAAATGAATGTTGAGATTAAGGAATCTAATTTATTAAAAACCTACCAACATAAACTCATAATTATGCAATTCCCAAATGTCTTTGCTAGAGGAGGCCCCATTAAGATGTTTCTTTAAGCTGTGTGTTTGAACTAAACCCAATGTATTATATACAACAGTTCTATTATGGAACTGAGACAATCATACTTTTCCTGACTCACCTTGCACAAGCATCAGTGGGAACAGAGTTGAGATCAAGGCCACTAACGGGTGGCTGTCCCTCCATGCTGATCGAGTGACCACTATCACTCCTATGCTGCGAGATAGCCTCAGCAAGCTTAGCATTTATGAAGGGGAAACCTGTGCCAAGCATGGCGGAGGTGAGCAGCCGCTCATCCTCACTGCTATGCAGAGGGACGTCCTGTTCATCATCCAGGGCTTTGGAGGAGTCTAGCAGTGACTGGTGTCCACACATGTCCAGATGGGCATCAATCTCACTGACCAGAGAAAACCCCTTTGGAGCCTTATTCACCACGGCCTCAGCCGAGGGATTCTGAACCAGCCGGTCCTCCAGCTTTACAGCTGGTGTATTGGTGGCAAGGTCCTCTTGGGGAAGCATTGCATCATCAACAGTCTCCTCGGTCGATATACCGCCATGCAAGATAATGTCATCATAGTCGACTCCATCCTCATCCTTGGTAGATGGTTGCATAGATGTTATCATTAAGCCTTTGGTAGTGTTTACCATCTCAGAGGAAGCCTCCTCTTTTGAATGGTCTCCTGGATGGGCGATGTCAAATCCAATAGAAATGCATCTGGCTGATTCCTCTGCAAGGGAACAATTTGATCTCACAAGATGCTGCTGAGGTTCAGCAGATGCTGCCTTCTTCACTGATGGTGTCATCAGAGGTGTAGATCCAGGCATCGTGTCAGAGTAGCCGAGAGGCTCACTCTTTGCTTCCACTACTAACTTATCCTGTTCGGGAATCTGGGATCTCTCTGGGGTCTCTTGTCCCTCCAACAGGTCACTCAGTAAAGACTCAGAGCTCAGGCCTTTAGCAGCATAGCCTCTGCACAGACAGACAGAGGATAAGCATTGTGATTAAGGGTTTTATAAACTTACCAAGGTTAACTGATTATTTTCTGCAATTATGAAGCAATTGCAGAGCTGAAAGAGGCCTGACAGGTACAAAACTAATGGCTCTCTAAGCCTTTGAATATAAGGCAGACCATGAAAATTCTTATTGAGCGACAAGGCTATAGAACGTGCTTAAGTGGAAATTCATAGAAATATAAATATACATCCTGCATCCTGTCAATATACAGTGTATACAGACGTTGAGCATTAATTAACACTCAAATTGTGTCTGCATGTCTCTGAATGAATAATCTGTGGAATTAAAGACCTTTTACAAAATTCCACTTGTGTTTTGATAGCATTTATTGGTGCCATCAGCAGCCAACAGGTGCTGCTTACCTAATCTCAGCCTGTACATCTTTTTCAGCTGTAGCTGAGGGGAGGCTGCTGTTCACGTTGTCACCACTGCAGAGCTCCTCTCTGAGGTTAAAATCCTTTAGAGTCCTATTTTTGTCATTGTTAGCTTGCACAATGTCAGTAAGACTGATATTTACCATCTTCGAGGAAGCCTCCTCTATTACATGCTCCACTGGAAGGTTGGTATTAAATACTTCCTCCCTCACAGGTGTCATCGGCAGAGTAGTTTCTGTTATTTCAACTGAAACATTCTGAGCCTCTACATTGACTGAGCAGCCCAGGGTCTCAGGCTTCTCCATAAAAACAGCCTTTGTGCAAAGCTTTGCAAGGGGCACATCAAGATTAAGAGTCACCTCATCGAGATATTTAGAGGCCACAATCTTGGTGGTATCTGCCAAATCCTCTGGCACCAGTCCTGCAGCTACCTCTTGTTGATATAGGAGAATGCTCTTTTCCACCGCAGAATCTGCTGCCCGACGAGGTGCCACTTCATGCTTGATGTCCACATTTTGCAGCCGCTGTCCCTCCTCCTGACGGTCACCAGGATTGGCACGAAAGCAGCAGCTGACTGTGTTCCCCATTGTCCTGGGACCTGGCTGGGGGCTCAGCTCAGGTGCTCAGACAGGGAATGGAGCCCTTATGGCATCCACAATGTGGATCTGTGTAAATGTGGGAGAGATTTAAAAATAAAAAAGGGTTCATAATGAGCTGCAATCTGAGTTTATAATCTGAATCTGAATTGTTTCCTTCCAAGAACTGACTGCAAACAAATACGACAATATTCAGTATTGTGAATGAACAAGTGCTAATTTGTTCAAGTCAAGAGAAAGAAAATGATAATTGAACATTATAGGCCCTGACCGGAGTGCCTTAGTTTACTTGTCCTGGATGCTAGCTATTGCCGGGATTTTGTGATCTTTTTTTTTCCACGTTAAATGCAACAGGGTAGTCAAACCAACAGAAACAATTTAGGCATGATTCATATGAACGAATAAAATGTAAGACTTAAGCTGATTACCTACTTATTCAGGATATCAGGAAATTTCAGCAGTTGGTTTTTCCAAAGAGACTGAACAGTGTTTGACGCTTCTACTGGGGTTCAGAGTAATGTTCGGATGCATATTTCCGTAGAACTTTATGCGAACCCTCATCATAAAGACGACCGAATGTTGACCATCTATGACGTCAAACCTTTACGCAAGAAGCTTGTCCAACGCAGAGCCATATAAAGGTACCTACTGGTCCAACATGATGTCCATCTGTAGCCTAGGCCTATAGTAGCCTAGTCTATTTCTCAGATTGTATTGAACGTCTCCTTTCATCAATAAATAGCCTACACATATTTTCACTGGAGCATATTAATAATCAACGCTTACTGTATTTTAACGAATTTGATAAAACGGTCGTCAAATATCGGAAGCGAGGCGCAAACGCCAATTATTCCAATGTGCTCATTTAGCGTGTGTAGCCTACTTTTTTACATGTGGGAATCAGTGTAGGCCTATTATTTTAATCCTTTTTATTTCTTTATCTAATGAGGGCATTATCATAATCATTGACTTTCATTGACATTCAGAATCTACTCTATAGGCTACTGAAAACCCTACCACTCTTCAGGAACCACTGCCCATCCCATCTCCTGTCATGTCTGAGAACACCACGTTTCATAGGCATATGCTATCATTTTAGTCTATTAACTTTTTGGCTAAAGTTAAAAGTTATCGCTAGTTGACTAGGAGCCTATTCAGCAGACGCATAACCAAAGCGACCCTACACGGTCAGAAAAAAACACGTTATTTATTTATTAATGGCTTTTCACCAGAGCCGGACAGTAACGGAGTAGCCTACATTTACTTGAGTACAGTAGGCTACTTGAGTGCAGTTTTGAGGGATCTGTACTTTACTCGAGTATCATTTTTGGGGAGTAGCCTACTCATGACTTTACTCAAGTACATTTGAATGGCAAATATTGTACTCTTTACTTCTATCCATAACCATGAGTAGCCTACCTGTTACTTCTTCTAAAAAAAGGAAAAAAGAAAAATCTCGGAAACCCTGAATTTGTTGTTTCCCTTTTAAACGTGATTGGATTGTGCAGGCGCTACTGATTGGGACAGCCTATCAGCAATCACCTTCACCTTTCCTCCAAAGTCAACTCCATGGTTAAATTCAGATAAGAGACGAAACCTTGATGAAATTCATTCTGGACTCTATCCGACCACATAAAGACCTCGGGATACTTCGGTTTGGCTTTAGGGACCCTCTACTCACTACCAGTGCAATGTTGTTTGGAACTGTAGAAGAGGTATACAAATAGCGTTTTGTAGTGGCAAAATAATGTGCCCTTCTCACTTCCACGCTAACGAGCTTTGACTAAAAACGGTAACATCGAACTTTCTCAAAACACATCCGAATGACATGATTTGGATGTCAACTCAACGTATGTACTCCCAATCATCCGTAAATCGATCTAAAGTGCATTTTACTCCGGATAATTCCTTTAACGGGAGCATTTACCGCCTGAAATATCCAATTTTGTTTACCACGCTCGGAGTTATAGTGATGGCCTGATGGCTCGCCTATTTTACGCCGTTTCAATGGCACATGAACGGTTAGACCGAGAATTCTCGTCATGAAATTAAAATTCCACTGGAGCTCCAAGCGGATGTGTACACGCAGCCTTACAACACTGTTTACAGCTCTTCGAGTCACGGTAAAATGTAATTTTTGGTACATAGCTACTTTAGATACACCTATGGCGTGGGTGCTTGCGTTTCTTTAGGAATCTGCCGTCTTAGCCTGGCCTTGGCCTGTCTACGTACTTCCGGTCGATTTCTTTTCCCTACAGTACTCCGTCTGGAATAGGTTGATTCACGCTCGTTTATTTCGGCAGTTGGGCAGCCGACCAACCAGCGAACAGTGGGCGTCCCTGAGAGCGATTACGTACCCAGGCATGGTGTTTCAATTACTACGTCCCCGCCCCTGAAGCAGATCGCTTGGAATACATCAACGTAGGGAGAGAAAATGACTTATACTTATGAAATCTTTGAGCAAATGTAAATAATAGTTTAGCCTATTAACAGGAGTGTCATGAACGAAGTCACAGTGGAGTAGGATGTTATATCGGGTCTCAAAAAGTTGTCAGAGACTATGTAAAAATCATTGGGGGCAAAAAAAACTTGAAGGGAATGGTATATAGGCTCTCTATTCTCAACTATTGTGACTTATGAAGGTCAAAAACCTCCCTGCAAACTACCTCGTTGCATTACATTTTACATTTATTCATTGAGCTTTTATACTAACAACAATGGAATTATTGGAATAACACTTAAGTGACATTGCCATGGTAATAAATACTAACTACATGTACCACATGGCGGTACAAAATATGCCCTCCCCCAGTCCTGCGCATTCTTCTCATTGTTGACGAACAAACACTTACTTTCTGTGAAATAAGTGTTTGTATAGCATATATAGCATACTGTATAGCATTGTAAGTCACTTTGGACAAAAGCATCAGCTAAGTAACCATAAAAACCATAAACCTTCCAAAGGAAATCTTCCAGACAAAGAATCCACAATACAGTCGCAAATATAATGCTGAGAAAATAATGTATTGAAGTAACATGAATGGTGTAAAATAGTATCCTGAATTGGCCATGATTGGACCTTGGTCACTTGGGTCAACAATCAATCAGTGAGGTCCTCTGGAAAGGTCCTCCTGAGGACAGGCGGGTTCGCCAACTGCCACGTTATAATGTCGGCCATCCTCGGTTACCAGGCAGACAGAGGGCCAGTCCTGAATGTGATCATCCGGGTAATGAGTGATAATGAAGTCCGCCATGTTGGCCATGTAAAGGCGGTAAACCTTGATGGTGTGGTGCAGTGTGTAACCCAGGAGACACATCTCCACCTATAACACAGAAATGAAGACAACAGCCAACAACAGTAGGCTATATCACAACAGACTTTGATACACCTTCTCATCTGGCAGTCAATGGGACAACAACAACAATAAAAACAACAACAACAACAACCACCACATCAAAAGTCTCCCTGAGCCTTTTCACCTGCTCCATGCCTCCACTGAAGCCAACCTGGCTCAGGTGGTTGGCCAGGAACGTGCGCGGGCACGAGGAGGTGTAGCGGGAGAATAGCAGCCAGCAGAAGATTGGCACGTCTTTGCCCCTCTCCATGGCGGCGTGCAATTCCACGGCACAGGCTAGCATCAGGAGCTTGAGTGCCTCCATGACACCAAACTCGTCTCCTCCGCCTTGGAAGAGCTGCTCACACACACGTCTGCGACCCTCGAGCCCAGGAGAGGCTGCCGCCGCATGCCACTATACAGAAACGCAAACATCAACACACACACAGAATCTCAGTTACCCCAACGTGTGCATTACAATAATGACTGATATGGAAAAATGAACTGTCAACAAAGTTTAACGTATTACTTTAGGTAATACAATATCCAACCACTGTGATAATATGCAAATGAGAGTTGTACCCATTTCCGGAGAAGGCTCAGATAGTGTTTCATAAGATCCACATCATCTTTGATCCCACTTGTCTGCTTGCAAACGTCAGGAAACAACCAGCCTTTAATCAGACCGTAACGAGTCTCAAGCTCATCAGGGATCTAGGAAAATGACAAAATTCAAGTGAAATGTTTGATATGTTAAAGGGCCTGAGCAAACACTGCTCCACTATAATAGAAACATGATGCAGTTAACATTTTTTATTTCTTTATTTCTGTTTAAGAAGGAAGACAGTTCATTCTGAATGAGACTCTGTTATCTCTCCTAACGATGTACAGCTAGTAACTAGGGCTATCAATCGATTAAAAAAATTAATCTAATTAATTACATACTCTGTGATTAATTAATCTAAATTAATCGCATATATAATTTTTGCTGTGAATGTATTTTAAATATTTAAATTCAAATAAATCATTGAATAATCAGCATTAGTGACATTAAAGTTCAAAAACTCTTTTATTCTTTTTTTTAATAATGGGCATAATAATCTATGATATGACCTAATATGCTGAGGAAATAAATTCAAAAGTGCTTTGGGAAGAAGTTGTTTTTCACATACAAGGTATTTCAGGCCACAGATATAACCTAGGGGACACAATGAAAATAAATTAACACTCCCCTCAATGTCAACACTATTTCTTTGCATTTATGTGCGACTTTAGAGTTGATGAACTCCGGTGATATGCAAATTCCTTGTTGCAGACATTGCAGAAGACTTTATTTTAATCAACACTTTATTTTTTATCAACACCATCAGACCGTTTTTTAAAAGTAAATGTTCCAATCAATGATCTAGGACATTTTCTTCTCTCTCCTTCATTTTACAGTCTAATGGTTACTGACTACAACGGCTCGGGGTCGTCAAAGGTCATACGGAATCGATTAATCTGCGTTATTTTTTTTAATCAGTTATTTTTTTCTCAAATTAATTAATCGAAATTAATCAGTTATTTTGACAGCCTACTAGTAACCCCTAGGGTAGAGAAGATGGGCATACCAATAAGAAACTCTCCCGCTGGAGCCAGTCAGGAAGTTGGGCAGAGCTCATCAGTGTCTGGTACAGGGAGGCTCGCAGGGCACAGTAGTTGTCTTCCCTTACCCGCCGGACGAATCCAAAGCTCTGGGAGAGCACAGCGTAGCCCTGGAGGAAAGTGCACACAGAGGGATAGAGTGAAAAAAGATTAGTGGCAGGCTGGGCAGGTGCTCTTGTTCACCTTGTCAAGAGAGAAAATACACATGCAATATGTACGACATACGTTTCTAATGATTATGCTTTCGGTGGTCTGCTCTTTCCATTCCCTCTCGCTGTGAATTAAAATGCCAACGGGCGGCTCAAAGCTGCATCGGTCCTGTTCTGGAACTGTATTGAAAGGAGTACAAGGAGATTTTTTACTGGCAATGTACATGCCATGATAGAATATCAATACAGCAATCATTGAGAGTTATTCACCAGTCATTTCCATGACACTTTGCCTCGCCAGCTCTTCCTCAATCTCCTCCTCACTATAATAGAGATTTTCGCCACTGTAGGGAGAGAGGTTGGATGCTCTAGGTTAAATGTCTTAATTGCTGTTTAATGACTGACTTGATCCAAAACTATCTCATTCATTTCCTATGGTAAATGGTTATGCAACTGACATACCAAGTAAACCAAGCCTCACTCCCATCTGACACTGGGCTCCACCTGCCAGCACTTCCAGGTCTCTCATCCTGGAGATTTACAGCCAGCCCTCCGTCAGTGGAACCAGTTGAGCTCACCACAACCTTCTGAAGTTCAGCAAGTTCAGCAAGCAACTTTGGAAGGGGTACACTCTTTGCCTTCACGCCTTGCTTTTTCTGGGATCTCTTCGGAGTATCTAGCCCCTCCAACAGGTTGCCCAGTGAAGACTTAGTGCTCAGGCCAAACACCACATCTTGGGCAGCAGAGGCTGCAGCACAGCCTCTGTACATAAATAGACAGAAAATGAATGTTGAGATTAAGGAATCTAATTTATTAAAAACCTACCAACATAAACTCATAATTATGCAATTCCCAAATGTCTTTGCTAGAGGAGGCCCCATTAAGATGTTTCTTTAAGCTGTGTGTTTGAACTAAACCCAATGTATTATATACAACAGTTCTATTATGGAACTGAGACAATCATACTTTTCCTGACTCACCTTGCACAAGCATCAGTGGGAACAGAGTTGAGATCAAGGCCACTAACGGGTGGCTGTCCCTCCATGCTGATCGAGTGACCACTATCACTCCTATGCTGCGAGATAGCCTCAGCAAGCTTAGCATTTATGAAGGGGAAACCTGTGCCAAGCATGGCGGAGGTGAGCAGCCGCTCATCCTCACTGCTATGCAGAGGGACGTCCTGTTCATCATCCAGGGCTTTGGAGGAGTCTAGCAGTGACTGGTGTCCACACATGTCCAGATGGGCATCAATCTCACTGACCAGAGAAAACCCCTTTGGAGCCTTATTCACCACGCCCTCAGCCGAGGGATTCTGAACCAGCCGGTCCTCCAGCTTTACAGCTGGTGTATTGGTGGCAAGGTCCTCTTGGGGAAGCATTGCATCATCAACAGTCTCCTCGGTCGATATACCGCCATGCAAGATAATGTCATCATAGTCGACTCCATCCTCATCCTTGGTAGATGGTTGCATAGATGTTATCATTAAGCCTTTGGTAGTGTTTACCATCTCAGAGGAAGCCTCCTCTTTTGAATGGTCTCCTGGATGGGCGATGTCAAATCCAATAGAAATGCATCTGGCTGATTCCTCTGCAAGGGAACAATTTGATCTCACAAGATGCTGCTGAGGTTCAGCAGATGCTGCCTTCTTCACTGATGGTGTCATCAGAGGTGTAGATCCAGGCATCGTGTCAGAGTAGCCGAGAGGCTCACTCTTTGCTTCCACTACTAACTTATCCTGTTCGGGAATCTGGGATCTCTCTGGGGTCTCTTGTCCCTCCAACAGGTCACTCAGTAAAGACTCAGAGCTCAGGCCTTTAGCAGCATAGCCTCTGCACAGACAGACAGAGGATAAGCATTGTGATTAAGGGTTTTATAAACTTACCAAGGTTAACTGATTATTTTCTGCAATTATGAAGCAATTGCAGAGCTGAAAGAGGCCTGACAGGTACAAAACTAATGGCTCTCTAAGCCTTTGAATATAAGGCAGACCATGAAAATTCTTATTGAGCGACAAGGCTATAGAACGTGCTTAAGTGGAAATTCATAGAAATATAAATATACATCCTGCATCCTGTCAATATACAGTGTATACAGACGTTGAGCATTAATTAACACTCAAATTGTGTCTGCATGTCTCTGAATGAATAATCTGTGGAATTAAAGACCTTTTACAAAATTCCACTTGTGTTTTGATAGCATTTATTGGTGCCATCAGCAGCCAACAGGTGCTGCTTACCTAATCTCAGCCTGTACATCTTTTTCAGCTGTAGCTGAGGGGAGGCTGCTGTTCACGTTGTCACCACTGCAGAGCTCCTCTCTGAGGTTAAAATCCTTTAGAGTCCTATTTTTGTCATTGTTAGCTTGCACAATGTCAGTAAGACTGATATTTACCATCTTCGAGGAAGCCTCCTCTATTACATGCTCCACTGGAAGGTTGGTATTAAATACTTCCTCCCTCACAGGTGTCATCGGCAGAGTAGTTTCTGTTATTTCAACTGAAACATTCTGAGCCTCTACATTGACTGAGCAGCCCAGGGTCTCAGGCTTCTCCATAAAAACAGCCTTTGTGCAAAGCTTTGCAAGGGGCACATCAAGATTAAGAGTCACCTCATCGAGATATTTAGAGGCCACAATCTTGGTGGTATCTGCCAAATCCTCTGGCACCAGTCCTGCAGCTACCTCTTGTTGATATAGGAGAATGCTCTTTTCCACCGCAGAATCTGCTGCCCGACGAGGTGCCACTTCATGCTTGATGTCCACATTTTGCAGCCGCTGTCCCTCCTCCTGACGGTCACCAGGATTGGCACGAAAGCAGCAGCTGACTGTGTTCCCCATTGTCCTGGGACCTGGCTGGGGGCTCAGCTCAGGTGCTCAGACAGGGAATGGAGCCCTTATGGCATCCACAATGTGGATCTGTGTAAATGTGGGAGAGATTTAAAAATAAAAAAGGGTTCATAATGAGCTGCAATCTGAGTTTATAATCTGAATCTGAATTGTTTCCTTCCAAGAACTGACTGCAAACAAATACGACAATATTCAGTATTGTGAATGAACAAGTGCTAATTTGTTCAAGTCAAGAGAAAGAAAATGATAATTGAACATTATAGGCCCTGACCGGAGTGCCTTAGTTTACTTGTCCTGGATGCTAGCTATTGCCGGGATTTTGTGATCTTTTTTTTTCCACGTTAAATGCAACAGGGTAGTCAAACCAACAGAAACAATTTAGGCATGATTCATATGAACGAATAAAATGTAAGACTTAAGCTGATTACCTACTTATTCAGGATATCAGGAAATTTCAGCAGTTGGTTTTTCCAAAGAGACTGAACAGTGTTTGACGCTTCTACTGGGGTTCAGAGTAATGTTCGGATGCATATTTCCGTAGAACTTTATGCGAACCCTCATCATAAAGACGACCGAATGTTGACCATCTATGACGTCAAACCTTTACGCAAGAAGCTTGTCCAACGCAGAGCCATATAAAGGTACCTACTGGTCCAACATGATGTCCAATCTGTAGCCTAGGCCTATAGTAGCCTAGTCTATTTCTCAGATTGTATTGAACGTCTCCTTTCATCAATAAATAGCCTACACATATTTTCACTGGAGCATATTAATAATCAACGCTTACTGTATTTTAACGAATTTGATAAAACGGTCGTCAAATATCACGCAAGGCTAGCCTAATTCGGAAGCGAGGCGCAAACGCCAATTACTCTAATGTGCTCATTTAGCGTGTGTAGCCTACTTTTTTACATGTGGGAATCAGTGTAGGCCTATTATTTTAATCCTTTTTATTTCTTTATCTAATGAGGGCATTATCATAATCATTGACTTTCATTGACATTCAGAATCTACTCTATAGGCTACTGAAAACCCTACCACTCTTCAGGAACCACTGCCCATCCCATCTCCTGTCATGTCTGAGAACACCACGTTTCATAGGCATATGCTATCATTTTAGTCTATTAACTTTTTGGCTAAAGTTAAAAGTTATCGCTAGTTGACTAGGAGCCTATTCAGCAGACGCATAACCAAAGCGACCCTACACGGTCAGAAAAAAACACGTTATTTATTTATTAATGGCTTTTCACCAGAGCCGGACAGTAACGGAGTAGCCTACATTTACTTGAGTACAGTAGGCTACTTGAGTGCAGTTTTGAGGGATCTGTACTTTACTCGAGTATCATTTTTGGGGAGTAGCCTACTCATGACTTTACTCAAGTACATTTGAATGGCAAATATTGTACTCTTTACTTCTATCCATAACCATGAGTAGCCTACCTGTTACTTCTTCTAAAAAAAGGAAAAAAGAAAAATCTCGGAAACCCTGAATTTGTTGTTTCCCTTTTAAACGTGATTGGATTGTGCAGGCGCTACTGATTGGGACAGCCTATCAGCAATCACCTTCACCTTTCCTCCAAAGTCAACTCCATGGTTAAATTCAGATAAGAGACGAAACCTTGATGAAATTCATTCTGGACTCTATCCGACCACATAAAGACCTCGGGATACTTCGGTTTGGCTTTAGGGACCCTCTACTCACTACCAGTGCAATGTTGTTTGGAACTGTAGAAGAGGTATAAAAATAGCGTTTTGTAGTGGCAAAATAATGTGCCCTTCTCACTTCCACGCTAACGAGCTTTGACTAAAAACGGTAACATCGAACTTTCTCAAAACACATCCGAATGACATGATTTGGATGTCAACTCAACGTATGTACTCCCAATCATCCGTAAATCGATCTAAAGTGCATTTTACTCCGGATAATTCCTTTAACGGGAGCATTTACCGCCTGAAATATCCAATTTTGTTTACCACGCTCGGAGTTATAGTGATGGCCTGATGGCTCGCCTATTTTACGCCGTTTCAATGGCACATGAACGGTTAGACCGAGAATTCTCGTCATGAAATTAAAATTCCACTGGAGCTCCAAGCGGATGTGTACACGCAGCCTTACAACACTGTTTACAGCTCTTCGAGTCACGGTAAAATGTAATTTTTGGTACATAGCTACTTTAGATACACCTATGGCGTGGGTGCTTGCGTTTCTTTAGGAATCTGCCGTCTTAGCCTGGCCTTGGCCTGTCTACGTACTTCCGGTCGATTTCTTTTCCCTACAGTACTCCGTCTGGAATAGGTTGATTCACGCTCGTTTATTTCGGCAGTTGGGCAGCCGACCAACCAGCGAACAGTGGGCGTCCCTGAGAGCGATTACGTACCCAGGCATGGTGTTTAAATTACTACGTCCCCGCCCCTGAAGCAGATCGCTTGGAATACATCAACGTAGGGAGAGAAAATGACTTATACTTATGAAATCTTTGAGCAAATGTAAATAATAGTTTAGCCTATTAACAGGAGTGTCATGAACGAAGTCACAGTGGAGTAGGATGTTATATCGGGTCTCAAAAAGTTGTCAGAGACTATGTAAAAATCATTGGGGGCAAAAAAAACTTGAAGGGAATGGTATATAGGCTCTCTATTCTCAACTATTGTGACTTATGAAGGTCAAAAACCTCCCTGCAAACTACCTCGTTGCATTACATTTTACATTTATTCATTGAGCTTTTATACTAACAACAATGGAATTATTGGAATAACACTTAAGTGACATTGCCATGGTAATAAATACTAACTACATGTACCACATGGCGGTACAAAATATGCCCTCCCCCAGTCCTGCGCATTCTTCTCATTGTTGACGAACAAACACTTACTTTCTGTGAAATAAGTGTTTGTATAGCATATATAGCATACTGTATAGCATTGTAAGTCACTTTGGACAAAAGCATCAGCTAAGTAACCATAAAAACCATAAACCTTCCAAAGGAAATCTTCCAGACAAAGAATCCACAATACAGTCGCAAATATAATGCTGAGAAAATAATGTATTGAAGTAACATGAATGGTGTAAAATAGTATCCTGAATTGGCCATGATTGGACCTTGGTCACTTGGGTCAACAATCAATCAGTGAGGTCCTCTGGAAAGGTCCTCCTGAGGACAGGCGGGTTCGCCAACTGCCACGTTATAATGTCGGCCATCCTCGGTTACCAGGCAGACAGAGGGCCAGTCCTGAATGTGATCATCCGGGTAATGAGTGATAATGAAGTCCGCCATGTTGGCCATGTAAAGGCGGTAAACCTTGATGGTGTGGTGCAGTGTGTAACCCAGGAGACACATCTCCACCTATAACACAGAAATGAAGACAACAGCCAACAACAGTAGGCTATATCACAACAGACTTTGATACACCTTCTCATCTGGCAGTCAATGGGACAACAACAACAATAAAAACAACAACAACAACAACCACCACATCAAAAGTCTCCCTGAGCCTTTTCACCTGCTCCATGCCTCCACTGAAGCCAACCTGGCTCAGGTGGTTGGCCAGGAACGTGCGCGGGCACGAGGAGGTGTAGCGGGAGAATAGCAGCCAGCAGAAGATTGGCACGTCTTTGCCCCTCTCCATGGCGGCGTGCAATTCCACGGCACAGGCTAGCATCAGGAGCTTGAGTGCCTCCATGACACCAAACTCGTCTCCTCCGCCTTGGAAGAGCTGCTCACACACACGTCTGCGACCCTCGAGCCCAGGAGAGGCTGCCGCCGCGTGCCACTATACAGAAACGCAAACATCAACACACACACAGAATCTCAGTTACCCCAACGTGTGCATTACAATAATGACTGATATGGAAAAATGAAATGTCAACAAAGTTTAACGTATTACTTTAGGTAATACAATATCCAACCACTGTGATAATATGCAAATGAGAGTTGTACCCATTTCCGGAGAAGGCTCAGATAGTGTTTCATAAGATCCACATCATCTTTGATCCCACTTGTCTGCTTGCAAACGTCAGGAAACAACCAGCCTTTAATCAGACCGTAACGAGTCTCAAGCTCATCAGGGATCTAGGAAAATGACAAAATTCAAGTGAAATGTTTGATATGTTAAAGGGCCTGAGCAAACACTGCTCCACTATAATAGAAACATGATGCAGTTAACATTTTTTATTTCTTTATTTCTGTTTAAGAAGGAAGACAGTTCATTCTGAATGAGACTCTGTTATCTCTCCTAACGATGTACAGCTAGTAACTAGGGCTATCAATCGATTAAAAAAATTAATCTAATTAATTACATACTCTGTGATTAATTAATCTAAATTAATCGCATATATAATTTTGGCTGTGAATGTATTTTAAATATTTAAATTCAAATAAATCATTGAATAATCAGCATTAGTGACATTAAAGTTCAAAAACTCTTTTATTCTTTTTTTTAATAATGGGCATAATAATCTATGATATGACCTAATATGCTGAGGAAATAAATTCAAAAGTGCTTTGGGAAGAAGTTGTTTTTCACATACAAGGTATTTCAGGCCACAGATATAACCTAGGGGACACAATGAAAATAAATTAACACTCCCCTCAATGTCAACACTATTTCTTTGCAAATTCCTTGTTGCAGAAGACTTTATTTTAATCAACACTTTATTTTTTATCAACACCATCAGACCGTTTTTTAAAAGTAAATGTTCCAATCAATGATCTAGGACATTTTCTTCTCTCTCCTTCATTTTACAGTCTAATGGTTACTGACTACAACGGCTCGGGGTCATACGGAATCGATTAATCTGCGTTATTTTTTTTAATCAGTTATTTTTTCTCAAATTAATTAATCGAAATTAATCAGTTATTTTGACAGCCTACTAGTAACCCCTAGGGTAGAGAAGATGGGCATACCAATAAGAAACTCTCCCGCTGGAGCCAGTCAGGAAGTTGGGCAGAGCTCATCAGTGTCTGGTACAGGGAGGCTCGCAGGGCACAGTAGTTGTCTTCCCTTACCCGCCGGACGAATCCAAAGCTCTGGGAGAGCACAGCGTAGCCCTGGAGGAAAGTGCACACAGAGGGATAGAGTGAAAAAAGATTAGTGGCAGGCTGGGCAGGTGCTCTTGTTCACCTTGTCAAGAGAGAAAATACACATGCAATATGTACGACATACGTTTCTAATGATTATGCTTTCGGTGGTCTGCTCTTTCCATTCCCTCTCGCTGTGAATTAAAATGCCAACGGGCGGCTCAAAGCTGCATCGGTCCTGTTCTGGAACTGTATTGAAAGGAGTACAAGGAGATTTTTTACTGGCAATGTACATGCCATGATAGAATATCAATACAGCAATCATTGAGAGTTATTCACCAGTCATTTCCATGACACTTTGCCTCGCCAGCTCTTCCTCAATCTCCTCCTCACTATAATAGAGATCTTCGCCACTGTAGGGAGAGAGGTTGGATGCTCTAGGTTAAATGTCTTAATTGCTGTTTAATGACTGACTTGATCCAAAACTATCTCATTCATTTCCTATGGTAAATGGTTATGCAACTGACATACCAAGTAAACCAAGCCTCACTCCCATCTGACACTGGGCTCCACCTGCCAGCACTTCCAGGTCTCTCATCCTGGAGATTTACAGCCAGCCCTCCGTCAGTGGAACCAGTTGAGCTCACCACAACCTTCTGAAGTTCAGCAAGTTCAGCAAGCAACTTTGGAAGGGGTACACTCTTTGCCTTCACGCCTTGCTTTTTCTGGGATCTCTTCGGAGTATCTAGCCCCTCCAACAGGTTGCCCAGTGAAGACTTAGTGCTCAGGCCAAACACCACATCTTGGGCAGCAGAGGCTGCAGCACAGCCTCTGTACATAAATAGACAGAAAATGAATGTTGAGATTAAGGAATCTAATTTATTAAAAACCTACCAACATAAACTCATCATTATGCAATTCCCAAATGTCTTTGCTAGAGGAGGCCCCATTAAGATGTTTCTTTAAGCTGTGTGTTTGAACTAAACCCAATGTATTATATACAACAGTTCTATTATGGAACTGAGACAATCATACTTTTCCTGACTCACCTTGCACAAGCATCAGTGGGAACAGAGTTGAGATCAAGGCCACTAACGGGTGGCTGTCCCTCCATGCTGATCGAGTGACCACTATCACTCCTATGCTGCGAGATAGCCTCAGCAAGCTTAGCATTTATGAAGGGGAAACCTGTGCCAAGCATGGCGGAGGTGAGCAGCCGCTCATCCTCACTGCTATGCAGAGGGACGTCCTGTTCATCATCCAGGGCTTTGGAGGAGTCTAGCAGTGACTGGTGTCCACACATGTCCAGATGGGCATCAATCTCACTGACCAGAGAAAACCCCTTTGGAGCCTTATTCACCACGCCCTCAGCCGAGGGATTCTGAACCAGCCGGTCCTCCAGCTTTACAGCTGGTGTATTGGTGGCAAGGTCCTCTTGGGGAAGCATTGCATCATCAACAGTCTCCTCGGTCGATATACCGCCATGCAAGATAATGTCATCATAGTCGACTCCATCCTCATCCTTGGTAGATGGTTGCATAGATGTTATCATTAAGCCTTTGGTAGTGTTTACCATCTCAGAGGAAGCCTCCTCTTTTGAATGGTCTCCTGGATGGGCGATGTCAAATCCAATAGAAATGCATCTGGCTGATTCCTCTGCAAGGGAACAATTTGATCTCACAAGATGCTGCTGAGGTTCAGCAGATGCTGCCTTCTTCACTGATGGTGTCATCAGAGGTGTAGATCCAGGCATCGTGTCAGAGTAGCCGAGAGGCTCACTCTTTGCTTCCACTACTAACTTATCCTGTTCGGGAATCTGGGATCTCTCTGGGGTCTCTTGTCCCTCCAACAGGTCACTCAGTAAAGACTCAGAGCTCAGGCCTTTAGCAGCAGAGCCTCTGCACAGACAGACAGAGGATAAGCATTGTGATTAAGGGTTTTATAAACTTACCAAGGTTAACTGATTATTTTCTGCAATTATGAAGCAATTGCAGAGCTGAAAGAGGCCTGACAGGTACACAACTAATGGCTCTCTAAGCCTTTGAATATAAGGCAGACCATGAAAATTCTTATTGAGCGACAAGGCTATAGAACGTGCTTAAGTGGAAATTCATAGAAATATAAATATACATCCTGCATCCTGTCAATATACAGTGTATACAGACGTTGAGCATTAATTAACACTCAAATTGTGTCTGCATGTCTCTGAATGAATAATCTGTGGAATTAAAGACCTTTTACAAAATTCCACTTGTGTTTTGATAGCATTTATTGGTGCCATCAGCAGCCAACAGGTGCTGCTTACCTAATCTCAGCCTGTACATCTTTTTCAGCTGTAGCTGAGGGGAGGCTGCTGTTCATGTTGTCACCACTGCAGAGCTCCTCTCTGAGGTTAAAATCCTTTAGAGTCCTATTTTTGTCATTGTTAGCTTGCACAATGTCAGTAAGACTGATATTTACCATCTTCGAGGAAGCCTCCTCTATTACATGCTCCACTGGAAGGTTGGTATTAAATACTTCCTCCCTCACAGGTGTCATCGGCAGAGTAGTTTCTGTTATTTCAACTGAAACATTCTGAGCCTCTACATTGACTGAGCAGCCCAGGGTCTCAGGCTTCTCCATAAAAACAGCCTTTGTGCAAAGCTTTGCAAGGGGCACATCAAGATTAAGAGTCACCTCATCGAGATATTTAGAGGCCACAATCTTGGTGGTATCTGCTAAATCCTCTGGCACCAGTCCTGCAGCTACCTCTTGTTGATATAGGAGAATGCTCTTTTCCACCGCAGAATCTGCTGCCCGACGAGGTGCCACTTCATGCTTGATGTCCACATTTTGCAGCCGCTGTCCCTCCTCCTGACGGTCACCAGGATTGGCACGAAAGCAGCAGCTGACTGTGTTCCCCATTGTCCTGGGACCTGGCTGGGGGCTCAGCTCAGGTGCTCAGACAGGGAATGGAGCCCTTATGGCATCCACAATGTGGATCTGTGTAAATGTGGGAGAGATTTAAAAATAAAAAAGGGTTCATAATGAGCTGCAATCTGAGTTTATAATCTGAATCTGAATTGTTTCCTTCCAAGAACTGACTGCAAACAAATACGACAATATTCAGTATTGTGAATGAACAAGTGCTAATTTGTTCAAGTCAAGAGAAAGAAAATGATAATTGAACATTATAGGCCCTGACCGGAGTGCCTTAGTTTACTTGTCCTGGATGCTAGCTATTGCCGGGATTTTGTGATCTTTTTTTTTCCACGTTAAATGCAACAGGGTAGTCAAACCAACAGAAACAATTTAGGCATGATTCATATGAACGAATAAAATGTAAGACTTAAGCTGATTACCTACTTATTCAGGATATCAGGAAATTTCAGCAGTTGGTTTTTCCAAAGAGACTGAACAGTGTTTGACGCTTCTACTGGGGTTCAGAGTAATGTTCGGATGCATATTTCCGTAGAACTTTATGCGAACCCTCATCATAAAGACGACCGAATGTTGACCATCTATGACGTCAAACCTTTACGCAAGAAGCTTGTCCAACGCAGAGCCATATAAAGGTACCTACTGGTCCAACATGATGTCCAATCTGTAGCCTAGGCCTATAGTAGCCTAGTCTATTTCTCAGATTGTATTGAACGTCTCCTTTCATCAATAAATAGCCTACACATATTTTCACTGGAGCATATTAATAATCAACGCTTACTGTATTTTAACGAATTTGATAAAACGGTCGTCAAATATCACGCAAGGCTAGCCTAATTCGGAAGCGAGGCGCAAACGCCAATTACTCTAATGTGCTCATTTAGCGTGTGTAGCCTACTTTTTTACATGTGGGAATCAGTGTAGGCCTATTATTTTAATCCTTTTTATTTCTTTATCTAATGAGGGCATTATCATAATCATTGACTTTCATTGACATTCAGAATCTACTCTATAGGCTACTGAAAACCCTACCACTCTTCAGGAACCACTGCCCATCCCATCTCCTGTCATGTCTGAGAACACCACGTTTCATAGGCATATGCTATCATTTTAGTCTATTAACTTTTTGGCTAAAGTTAAAAGTTATCGCTAGTTGACTAGGAGCCTATTCAGCAGACGCATAACCAAAGCGACCCTACACGGTCAGAAAAAAACACGTTATTTATTTATTAATGGCTTTTCACCAGAGCCGGACAGTAACGGAGTAGCCTACATTTACTTGAGTACAGTAGGCTACTTGAGTGCAGTTTTGAGGGATCTGTACTTTACTCGAGTATCATTTTTGGGGAGTAGCCTACTCATGACTTTACTCAAGTACATTTGAATGGCAAATATTGTACTCTTTACTTCTATCCATAACCATGAGTAGCCTACCTGTTACTTCTTCTAAAAAAAGGAAAAAAGAAAAATCTCGGAAACCCTGAATTTGTTGTTTCCCTTTTAAACGTGATTGGATTGTGCAGGCGCTACTGATTGGGACAGCCTATCAGCAATCACCTTCACCTTTCCTCCAAAGTCAACTCCATGGTTAAATTCAGATAAGAGACGAAACCTTGATGAAATTCATTCTGGACTCTATCCGACCACATAAAGACCTCGGGATACTTCGGTTTGGCTTTAGGGACCCTCTACTCACTACCAGTGCAATGTTGTTTGGAACTGTAGAAGAGGTATAAAAATAGCGTTTTGTAGTGGCAAAATAATGTGCCCTTCTCACTTCCACGCTAACGAGCTTTGACTAAAAACGGTAACATCGAACTTTCTCAAAACACATCCGAATGACATGATTTGGATGTCAACTCAACGTATGTACTCCCAATCATCCGTAAATCGATCTAAAGTGCATTTTACTCCGGATAATTCCTTTAACGGGAGCATTTACCGCCTGAAATATCCAATTTTGTTTACCACGCTCGGAGTTATAGTGATGGCCTGATGGCTCGCCTATTTTACGCCGTTTCAATGGCACATGAACGGTTAGACCGAGAATTCTCGTCATGAAATTAAAATTCCACTGGAGCTCCAAGCGGATGTGTACACGCAGCCTTACAACACTGTTTACAGCTCTTCGAGTCACGGTAAAATGTAATTTTTGGTACATAGCTA
This sequence comes from Alosa sapidissima, assembly GCF_018492685.1. NCBI lineage: Eukaryota > Metazoa > Chordata > Actinopteri > Clupeiformes > Clupeidae > Alosa > Alosa sapidissima. The sequence goes on from NC_055977.1 coordinate 18,277,531, forward strand.
CTTTAGATACACCTATGGCGTGGGTGCTTGCGTTTCTTTAGGAATCTGCCGTCTTAGCCTGGCCTTGGCCTGTCTACGTACTTCCGGTCGATTTCTTTTCCCTACAGTACTCCGTCTGGAATAGGTTGATTCACGCTCGTTTATTTCGGCAGTTGGGCAGCCGACCAACCAGCGAACAGTTGGCGTCCCTGAGAGCGATTATGTACCCAGGCATGGTGTTTCAATTACTACGTCCCCGCCCCTGAAGCAGATCGCTTGGAATACATCAACGTAGGGAGAGAAAATGACTTATACTTATGAAATCTTTGAGCAAATGTAAATAATAGTTTAGCCTATTAACAGGAGTGTCATGAACGAAGTCACAGTGGAGTAGGATGTTATATCGGGTCTCAAAAAGTTGTCAGAGACTATGTAAAAATCATTGGGGGCAAAAAAAACTTGAAGGGAATGGTATATAGGCTCTCTATTCTCAACTATTGTGACTTATGAAGGTCAAAAACCTCCCTGCAAACTACCTCGTTGCATTACATTTTACATTTATTCATTGAGCTTTTATACTAACAACAATGGAATTATTGGAATAACACTTAAGTGACATTGCCATGGTAATAAATACTAACTACATGTACCACATGGCGGTACAAAATATGCCCTCCCCCAGTCCTGCGCATTCTTCTCATTGTTGACGAACAAACACTTACTTTCTGTGAAATAAGTGTTTGTATAGCATATATAGCATACTGTATAGCATTGTAAGTCACTTTGGACAAAAGCATCAGCTAAGTAACCATAAAAACCATAAACCTTCCAAAGGAAATCTTCCAGACAAAGAATCCACAATACAGTCGCAAATATAATGCTGAGAAAATAATGTATTGAAGTAACATGAATGGTGTAAAATAGTATCCTGAATTGGCCATGATTGGACCTTGGTCACTTGGGTCAACAATCAATCAGTGAGGTCCTCTGGAAAGGTCCTCCTGAGGACAGGCGGGTTCGCCAACTGCCACGTTATAATGTCGGCCATCCTCGGTTACCAGGCAGACAGAGGGCCAGTCCTGAATGTGATCATCCGGGTAATGAGTGATAATGAAGTCCGCCATGTTGGCCATGTAAAGGCGGTAAACCTTGATGGTGTGGTGCAGTGTGTAACCCAGGAGACACATCTCCACCTATAACACAGAAATGAAGACAACAGCCAACAACAGTAGGCTATATCACAACAGACTTTGATACACCTTCTCATCTGGCAGTCAATGGGACAACAACAACAATAAAAACAACAACAACAACAACCACCACATCAAAAGTCTCCCTGAGCCTTTTCACCTGCTCCATGCCTCCACTGAAGCCAACCTGGCTCAGGTGGTTGGCCAGGAACGTGCGCGGGCACGAGGAGGTGTAGCGGGAGAATAGCAGCCAGCAGAAGATTGGCACGTCTTTGCCCCTCTCCATGGCGGCGTGCAATTCCACGGCACAGGCTAGCATCAGGAGCTTGAGTGCCTCCATGACACCAAACTCGTCTCCTCCGCCTTGGAAGACCTGCTCACACACACGTCTGCGACCCTCGAGCCCAGGAGAGGCTGCCGCCGCGTGCCACTATACAGAAACGCAAACATCAACACACACACAGAATCTCAGTTACCCCAACGTGTGCATTACAATAATGACTGATATGGAAAAATGAAATGTCAACAAAGTTTAACGTATTACTTTAGGTAATACAATATCCAACCACTGTGATAATATGCAAATGAGAGTTGTACCCATTTCCGGAGAAGGCTCAGATAGTGTTTCATAAGATCCACATCATCTTTGATCCCACTTGTCTGCTTGCAAACGTCAGGAAACAACCAGCCTTTAATCAGACCGTAACGAGTCTCAAGCTCATCAGGGATCTAGGAAAATGACAAAATTCAAGTGAAATGTTTGATATGTTAAAGGGCCTGAGCAAACACTGCTCCACTATAATAGAAACATGATGCAGTTAACATTTTTTATTTCTTTATTTCTGTTTAAGAAGGAAGACAGTTCATTCTGAATGAGACTCTGTTATCTCTCCTAACGATGTACAGCTAGTAACTAGGGCTATCAATCGATTAAAAAAATTAATCTAATTAATTACATACTCTGTGATTAATTAATCTAAATTAATCGCATATATAATTTTGGCTGTGAATGTATTTTAAATATTTAAATTCAAATAAATCATTGAATAATCAGCATTAGTGACATTAAAGTTCAAAAACTCTTTTATTCTTTTTTTTAATAATGGGCATAATAATCTATGATATGACCTAATATGCTGAGGAAATAAATTCAAAAGTGCTTTGGGAAGAAGTTGTTTTTCACATACAAGGTATTTCAGGCCACAGATATAACCTAGGGGACACAATGAAAATAAATTAACACTCCCCTCAATGTCAACACTATTTCTTTGCAAATTCCTTGTTGCAGAAGACTTTATTTTAATCAACACTTTATTTTTTATCAACACCATCAGACCGTTTTTTAAAAGTAAATGTTCCAATCAATGATCTAGGACATTTTCTTCTCTCTCCTTCATTTTACAGTCTAATGGTTACTGACTACAACGGCTCGGGGTCATACGGAATCGATTAATCTGCGTTATTTTTTTTAATCAGTTATTTTTTCTCAAATTAATTAATCGAAATTAATCAGTTATTTTGACAGCCTACTAGTAACCCCTAGGGTAGAGAAGATGGGCATACCAATAAGAAACTCTCCCGCTGGAGCCAGTCAGGAAGTTGGGCAGAGCTCATCAGTGTCTGGTACAGGGAGGCTCGCAGGGCACAGTAGTTGTCTTCCCTTACCCGCCGGACGAATCCAAAGCTCTGGGAGAGCACAGCGTAGCCCTGGAGGAAAGTGCACACAGAGGGATAGAGTGAAAAAAGATTAGTGGCAGGCTGGGCAGGTGCTCTTGTTCACCTTGTCAAGAGAGAAAATACACATGCAATATGTACGACATACGTTTCTAATGATTATGCTTTCGGTGGTCTGCTCTTTCCATTCCCTCTCGCTGTGAATTAAAATGCCAACGGGCGGCTCAAAGCTGCATCGGTCCTGTTCTGGAACTGTATTGAAAGGAGTACAAGGAGATTTTTTACTGGCAATGTACATGCCATGATAGAATATCAATACAGCAATCATTGAGAGTTATTCACCAGTCATTTCCATGACACTTTGCCTCGCCAGCTCTTCCTCAATCTCCTCCTCACTATAATAGAGATCTTCGCCACTGTAGGGAGAGAGGTTGGATGCTCTAGGTTAAATGTCTTAATTGCTGTTTAATGACTGACTTGATCCAAAACTATCTCATTCATTTCCTATGGTAAATGGTTATGCAACTGACATACCAAGTAAACCAAGCCTCACTCCCATCTGACACTGGGCTCCACCTGCCAGCACTTCCAGGTCTCTCATCCTGGAGATTTACAGCCAGCCCTCCGTCAGTGGAACCAGTTGAGCTCACCACAACCTTCTGAAGTTCAGCAAGTTCAGCAAGCAACTTTGGAAGGGGTACACTCTTTGCCTTCACGCCTTGCTTTTTCTGGGATCTCTTCGGAGTATCTAGCCCCTCCAACAGGTTGCCCAGTGAAGACTTAGTGCTCAGGCCAAACACCACATCTTGGGCAGCAGAGGCTGCAGCACAGCCTCTGTACATAAATAGACAGAAAATGAATGTTGAGATTAAGGAATCTAATTTATTAAAAACCTACCAACATAAACTCATCATTATGCAATTCCCAAATGTCTTTGCTAGAGGAGGCCCCATTAAGATGTTTCTTTAAGCTGTGTGTTTGAACTAAACCCAATGTATTATATACAACAGTTCTATTATGGAACTGAGACAATCATACTTTTCCTGACTCACCTTGCACAAGCATCAGTGGGAACAGAGTTGAGATCAAGGCCACTAACGGGTGGCTGTCCCTCCATGCTGATCGAGTGACCACTATCACTCCTATGCTGCGAGATAGCCTCAGCAAGCTTAGCATTTATGAAGGGGAAACCTGTGCCAAGCATGGCGGAGGTGAGCAGCCGCTCATCCTCACTGCTATGCAGAGGGACGTCCTGTTCATCATCCAGGGCTTTGGAGGAGTCTAGCAGTGACTGGTGTCCACACATGTCCAGATGGGCATCAATCTCACTGACCAGAGAAAACCCCTTTGGAGCCTTATTCACCACGCCCTCAGCCGAGGGATTCTGAACCAGCCGGTCCTCCAGCTTTACAGCTGGTGTATTGGTGGCAAGGTCCTCTTGGGGAAGCATTGCATCATCAACAGTCTCCTCGGTCGATATACCGCCATGCAAGATAATGTCATCATAGTCGACTCCATCCTCATCCTTGGTAGATGGTTGCATAGATGTTATCATTAAGCCTTTGGTAGTGTTTACCATCTCAGAGGAAGCCTCCTCTTTTGAATGGTCTCCTGGATGGGCGATGTCAAATCCAATAGAAATGCATCTGGCTGATTCCTCTGCAAGGGAACAATTTGATCTCACAAGATGCTGCTGAGGTTCAGCAGATGCTGCCTTCTTCACTGATGGTGTCATCAGAGGTGTAGATCCAGGCATCGTGTCAGAGTAGCCGAGAGGCTCACTCTTTGCTTCCACTACTAACTTATCCTGTTCGGGAATCTGGGATCTCTCTGGGGTCTCTTGTCCCTCCAACAGGTCACTCAGTAAAGACTCAGAGCTCAGGCCTTTAGCAGCAGAGCCTCTGCACAGACAGACAGAGGATAAGCATTGTGATTAAGGGTTTTATAAACTTACCAAGGTTAACTGATTATTTTCTGCAATTATGAAGCAATTGCAGAGCTGAAAGAGGCCTGACAGGTACACAACTAATGGCTCTCTAAGCCTTTGAATATAAGGCAGACCATGAAAATTCTTATTGAGCGACAAGGCTATAGAACGTGCTTAAGTGGAAATTCATAGAAATATAAATATACATCCTGCATCCTGTCAATATACAGTGTATACAGACGTTGAGCATTAATTAACACTCAAATTGTGTCTGCATGTCTCTGAATGAATAATCTGTGGAATTAAAGACCTTTTACAAAATTCCACTTGTGTTTTGATAGCATTTATTGGTGCCATCAGCAGCCAACAGGTGCTGCTTACCTAATCTCAGCCTGTACATCTTTTTCAGCTGTAGCTGAGGGGAGGCTGCTGTTCATGTTGTCACCACTGCAGAGCTCCTCTCTGAGGTTAAAATCCTTTAGAGTCCTATTTTTGTCATTGTTAGCTTGCACAATGTCAGTAAGACTGATATTTACCATCTTCGAGGAAGCCTCCTCTATTACATGCTCCACTGGAAGGTTGGTATTAAATACTTCCTCCCTCACAGGTGTCATCGGCAGAGTAGTTTCTGTTATTTCAACTGAAACATTCTGAGCCTCTACATTGACTGAGCAGCCCAGGGTCTCAGGCTTCTCCATAAAAACAGCCTTTGTGCAAAGCTTTGCAAGGGGCACATCAAGATTAAGAGTCACCTCATCGAGATATTTAGAGGCCACAATCTTGGTGGTATCTGCTAAATCCTCTGGCACCAGTCCTGCAGCTACCTCTTGTTGATATAGGAGAATGCTCTTTTCCACCGCAGAATCTGCTGCCCGACGAGGTGCCACTTCATGCTTGATGTCCACATTTTGCAGCCGCTGTCCCTCCTCCTGACGGTCACCAGGATTGGCACGAAAGCAGCAGCTGACTGTGTTCCCCATTGTCCTGGGACCTGGCTGGGGGCTCAGCTCAGGTGCTCAGACAGGGAATGGAGCCCTTATGGCATCCACAATGTGGATCTGTGTAAATGTGGGAGAGATTTAAAAATAAAAAAGGGTTCATAATGAGCTGCAATCTGAGTTTATAATCTGAATCTGAATTGTTTCCTTCCAAGAACTGACTGCAAACAAATACGACAATATTCAGTATTGTGAATGAACAAGTGCTAATTTGTTCAAGTCAAGAGAAAGAAAATGATAATTGAACATTATAGGCCCTGACCGGAGTGCCTTAGTTTACTTGTCCTGGATGCTAGCTATTGCCGGGATTTTGTGATCTTTTTTTTTCCACGTTAAATGCAACAGGGTAGTCAAACCAACAGAAACAATTTAGGCATGATTCATATGAACGAATAAAATGTAAGACTTAAGCTGATTACCTACTTATTCAGGATATCAGGAAATTTCAGCAGTTGGTTTTTCCAAAGAGACTGAACAGTGTTTGACGCTTCTACTGGGGTTCAGAGTAATGTTCGGATGCATATTTCCGTAGAACTTTATGCGAACCCTCATCATAAAGACGACCGAATGTTGACCATCTATGACGTCAAACCTTTACGCAAGAAGCTTGTCCAACGCAGAGCCATATAAAGGTACCTACTGGTCCAACATGATGTCCAATCTGTAGCCTAGGCCTATAGTAGCCTAGTCTATTTCTCAGATTGTATTGAACGTCTCCTTTCATCAATAAATAGCCTACACATATTTTCACTGGAGCATATTAATAATCAACGCTTACTGTATTTTAACGAATTTGATAAAACGGTCGTCAAATATCACGCAAGGCTAGCCTAATTCGGAAGCGAGGCGCAAACGCCAATTACTCTAATGTGCTCATTTAGCGTGTGTAGCCTACTTTTTTACATGTGGGAATCAGTGTAGGCCTATTATTTTAATCCTTTTTATTTCTTTATCTAATGAGGGCATTATCATAATCATTGACTTTCATTGACATTCAGAATCTACTCTATAGGCTACTGAAAACCCTACCACTCTTCAGGAACCACTGCCCATCCCATCTCCTGTCATGTCTGAGAACACCACGTTTCATAGGCATATGCTATCATTTTAGTCTATTAACTTTTTGGCTAAAGTTAAAAGTTATCGCTAGTTGACTAGGAGCCTATTCAGCAGACGCATAACCAAAGCGACCCTACACGGTCAGAAAAAAACACGTTATTTATTTATTAATGGCTTTTCACCAGAGCCGGACAGTAACGGAGTAGCCTACATTTACTTGAGTACAGTAGGCTACTTGAGTGCAGTTTTGAGGGATCTGTACTTTACTCGAGTATCATTTTTGGGGAGTAGCCTACTCATGACTTTACTCAAGTACATTTGAATGGCAAATATTGTACTCTTTACTTCTATCCATAACCATGAGTAGCCTACCTGTTACTTCTTCTAAAAAAAGGAAAAAAGAAAAATCTCGGAAACCCTGAATTTGTTGTTTCCCTTTTAAACGTGATTGGATTGTGCAGGCGCTACTGATTGGGACAGCCTATCAGCAATCACCTTCACCTTTCCTCCAAAGTCAACTCCATGGTTAAATTCAGATAAGAGACGAAACCTTGATGAAATTCATTCTGGACTCTATCCGACCACATAAAGACCTCGGGATACTTCGGTTTGGCTTTAGGGACCCTCTACTCACTACCAGTGCAATGTTGTTTGGAACTGTAGAAGAGGTATAAAAATAGCGTTTTGTAGTGGCAAAATAATGTGCCCTTCTCACTTCCACGCTAACGAGCTTTGACTAAAAACGGTAACATCGAACTTTCTCAAAACACATCCGAATGACATGATTTGGATGTCAACTCAACGTATGTACTCCCAATCATCCGTAAATCGATCTAAAGTGCATTTTACTCCGGATAATTCCTTTAACGGGAGCATTTACCGCCTGAAATATCCAATTTTGTTTACCACGCTCGGAGTTATAGTGATGGCCTGATGGCTCGCCTATTTTACGCCGTTTCAATGGCACATGAACGGTTAGACCGAGAATTCTCGTCATGAAATTAAAATTCCACTGGAGCTCCAAGCGGATGTGTACACGCAGCCTTACAACACTGTTTACAGCTCTTCGAGTCACGGTAAAATGTAATTTTTGGTACATAGCTACTTTAGATACACCTATGGCGTGGGTGCTTGCGTTTCTTTAGGAATCTGCCGTCTTAGCCTGGCCTTGGCCTGTCTACGTACTTCCGGTCGATTTCTTTTCCCTACAGTACTCCGTCTGGAATAGGTTGATTCACGCTCGTTTATTTCGGCAGTTGGGCAGCCGACCAACCAGCGAACAGTGGGCGTCCCTGAGAGCGATTACGTACCCAGGCATGGTGTTTAAATTACTACGTCCCCGCCCCTGAAGCAGATCGCTTGGAATACATCAACGTAGGGAGAGAAAATGACTTATACTTATGAAATCTTTGAGCAAATGTAAATAATAGTTTAGCCTATTAACAGGAGTGTCATGAACGAAGTCACAGTGGAGTAGGATGTTATATCGGGTCTCAAAAAGTTGTCAGAGACTATGTAAAAATCATTGGGGGCAAAAAAAACTTGAAGGGAATGGTATATAGGCTCTCTATTCTCAACTATTGTGACTTATGAAGGTCAAAAACCTCCCTGCAAACTACCTCGTTGCATTACATTTTACATTTATTCATTGAGCTTTTATACTAACAACAATGGAATTATTGGAATAACACTTAAGTGACATTGCCATGGTAATAAATACTAACTACATGTACCACATGGCGGTACAAAATATGCCCTCCCCCAGTCCTGCGCATTCTTCTCATTGTTGACGAACAAACACTTACTTTCTGTGAAATAAGTGTTTGTATAGCATATATAGCATACTGTATAGCATTGTAAGTCACTTTGGACAAAAGCATCAGCTAAGTAACCATAAAAACCATAAACCTTCCAAAGGAAATCTTCCAGACAAAGAATCCACAATACAGTCGCAAATATAATGCTGAGAAAATAATGTATTGAAGTAACATGAATGGTGTAAAATAGTATCCTGAATTGGCCATGATTGGACCTTGGTCACTTGGGTCAACAATCAATCAGTGAGGTCCTCTGGAAAGGTCCTCCTGAGGACAGGCGGGTTCGCCAACTGCCACGTTATAATGTCGGCCATCCTCGGTTACCAGGCAGACAGAGGGCCAGTCCTGAATGTGATCATCCGGGTAATGAGTGATAATGAAGTCCGCCATGTTGGCCATGTAAAGGCGGTAAACCTTGATGGTGTGGTGCAGTGTGTAACCCAGGAGACACATCTCCACCTATAACACAGAAATGAAGACAACAGCCAACAACAGTAGGCTATATCACAACAGACTTTGATACACCTTCTCATCTGGCAGTCAATGGGACAACAACAACAATAAAAACAACAACAACAACAACCACCACATCAAAAGTCTCCCTGAGCCTTTTCACCTGCTCCATGCCTCCACTGAAGCCAACCTGGCTCAGGTGGTTGGCCAGGAACGTGCGCGGGCACGAGGAGGTGTAGCGGGAGAATAGCAGCCAGCAGAAGATTGGCACGTCTTTGCCCCTCTCCATGGCGGCGTGCAATTCCACGGCACAGGCTAGCATCAGGAGCTTGAGTGCCTCCATGACACCAAACTCGTCTCCTCCGCCTTGGAAGACCTGCTCACACACACGTCTGCGACCCTCGAGCCCAGGAGAGGCTGCCGCCGCGTGCCACTATACAGAAACGCAAACATCAACACACACACAGAATCTCAGTTACCCCAACGTGTGCATTACAATAATGACTGATATGGAAAAATGAAATGTCAACAAAGTTTAACGTATTACTTTAGGTAATACAATATCCAACCACTGTGATAATATGCAAATGAGAGTTGTACCCATTTCCGGAGAAGGCTCAGATAGTGTTTCATAAGATCCACATCATCTTTGATCCCACTTGTCTGCTTGCAAACGTCAGGAAACAACCAGCCTTTAATCAGACCGTAACGAGTCTCAAGCTCATCAGGGATCTAGGAAAATGACAAAATTCAAGTGAAATGTTTGATATGTTAAAGGGCCTGAGCAAACACTGCTCCACTATAATAGAAACATGATGCAGTTAACATTTTTTATTTCTTTATTTCTGTTTAAGAAGGAAGACAGTTCATTCTGAATGAGACTCTGTTATCTCTCCTAACGATGTACAGCTAGTAACTAGGGCTATCAATCGATTAAAAAAATTAATCTAATTAATTACATACTCTGTGATTAATTAATCTAAATTAATCGCATATATAATTTTGGCTGTGAATGTATTTTAAATATTTAAATTCAAATAAATCATTGAATAATCAGCATTAGTGACATTAAAGTTCAAAAACTCTTTTATTCTTTTTTTTAATAATGGGCATAATAATCTATGATATGACCTAATATGCTGAGGAAATAAATTCAAAAGTGCTTTGGGAAGAAGTTGTTTTTCACATACAAGGTATTTCAGGCCACAGATATAACCTAGGGGACACAATGAAAATAAATTAACACTCCCCTCAATGTCAACACTATTTCTTTGCAAATTCCTTGTTGCAGAAGACTTTATTTTAATCAACACTTTATTTTTTATCAACACCATCAGACCGTTTTTTAAAAGTAAATGTTCCAATCAATGATCTAGGACATTTTCTTCTCTCTCCTTCATTTTACAGTCTAATGGTTACTGACTACAACGGCTCGGGGTCATACGGAATCGATTAATCTGCGTTATTTTTTTTAATCAGTTATTTTTTCTCAAATTAATTAATCGAAATTAATCAGTTATTTTGACAGCCTACTAGTAACCCCTAGGGTAGAGAAGATGGGCATACCAATAAGAAACTCTCCCGCTGGAGCCAGTCAGGAAGTTGGGCAGAGCTCATCAGTGTCTGGTACAGGGAGGCTCGCAGGGCACAGTAGTTGTCTTCCCTTACCCGCCGGACGAATCCAAAGCTCTGGGAGAGCACAGCGTAGCCCTGGAGGAAAGTGCACACAGAGGGATAGAGTGAAAAAAGATTAGTGGCAGGCTGGGCAGGTGCTCTTGTTCACCTTGTCAAGAGAGAAAATACACATGCAATATGTACGACATACGTTTCTAATGATTATGCTTTCGGTGGTCTGCTCTTTCCATTCCCTCTCGCTGTGAATTAAAATGCCAACGGGCGGCTCAAAGCTGCATCGGTCCTGTTCTGGAACTGTATTGAAAGGAGTACAAGGAGATTTTTTACTGGCAATGTACATGCCATGATAGAATATCAATACAGCAATCATTGAGAGTTATTCACCAGTCATTTCCATGACACTTTGCCTCGCCAGCTCTTCCTCAATCTCCTCCTCACTATAATAGAGATCTTCGCCACTGTAGGGAGAGAGGTTGGATGCTCTAGGTTAAATGTCTTAATTGCTGTTTAATGACTGACTTGATCCAAAACTATCTCATTCATTTCCTATGGTAAATGGTTATGCAACTGACATACCAAGTAAACCAAGCCTCACTCCCATCTGACACTGGGCTCCACCTGCCAGCACTTCCAGGTCTCTCATCCTGGAGATTTACAGCCAGCCCTCCGTCAGTGGAACCAGTTGAGCTCACCACAACCTTCTGAAGTTCAGCAAGTTCAGCAAGCAACTTTGGAAGGGGTACACTCTTTGCCTTCACGCCTTGCTTTTTCTGGGATCTCTTCGGAGTATCTAGCCCCTCCAACAGGTTGCCCAGTGAAGACTTAGTGCTCAGGCCAAACACCACATCTTGGGCAGCAGAGGCTGCAGCACAGCCTCTGTACATAAATAGACAGAAAATGAATGTTGAGATTAAGGAATCTAATTTATTAAAAACCTACCAACATAAACTCATCATTATGCAATTCCCAAATGTCTTTGCTAGAGGAGGCCCCATTAAGATGTTTCTTTAAGCTGTGTGTTTGAACTAAACCCAATGTATTATATACAACAGTTCTATTATGGAACTGAGACAATCATACTTTTCCTGACTCACCTTGCACAAGCATCAGTGGGAACAGAGTTGAGATCAAGGCCACTAACGGGTGGCTGTCCCTCCATGCTGATCGAGTGACCACTATCACTCCTATGCTGCGAGATAGCCTCAGCAAGCTTAGCATTTATGAAGGGGAAACCTGTGCCAAGCATGGCGGAGGTGAGCAGCCGCTCATCCTCACTGCTATGCAGAGGGACGTCCTGTTCATCATCCAGGGCTTTGGAGGAGTCTAGCAGTGACTGGTGTCCACACATGTCCAGATGGGCATCAATCTCACTGACCAGAGAAAACCCCTTTGGAGCCTTATTCACCACGCCCTCAGCCGAGGGATTCTGAACCAGCCGGTCCTCCAGCTTTACAGCTGGTGTATTGGTGGCAAGGTCCTCTTGGGGAAGCATTGCATCATCAACAGTCTCCTCGGTCGATATACCGCCATGCAAGATAATGTCATCATAGTCGACTCCATCCTCATCCTTGGTAGATGGTTGCATAGATGTTATCATTAAGCCTTTGGTAGTGTTTACCATCTCAGAGGAAGCCTCCTCTTTTGAATGGTCTCCTGGATGGGCGATGTCAAATCCAATAGAAATGCATCTGGCTGATTCCTCTGCAAGGGAACAATTTGATCTCACAAGATGCTGCTGAGGTTCAGCAGATGCTGCCTTCTTCACTGATGGTGTCATCAGAGGTGTAGATCCAGGCATCGTGTCAGAGTAGCCGAGAGGCTCACTCTTTGCTTCCACTACTAACTTATCCTGTTCGGGAATCTGGGATCTCTCTGGGGTCTCTTGTCCCTCCAACAGGTCACTCAGTAAAGACTCAGAGCTCAGGCCTTTAGCAGCAGAGCCTCTGCACAGACAGACAGAGGATAAGCATTGTGATTAAGGGTTTTATAAACTTACCAAGGTTAACTGATTATTTTCTGCAATTATGAAGCAATTGCAGAGCTGAAAGAGGCCTGACAGGTACACAACTAATGGCTCTCTAAGCCTTTGAATATAAGGCAGACCATGAAAATTCTTATTGAGCGACAAGGCTATAGAACGTGCTTAAGTGGAAATTCATAGAAATATAAATATACATCCTGCATCCTGTCAATATACAGTGTATACAGACGTTGAGCATTAATTAACACTCAAATTGTGTCTGCATGTCTCTGAATGAATAATCTGTGGAATTAAAGACCTTTTACAAAATTCCACTTGTGTTTTGATAGCATTTATTGGTGCCATCAGCAGCCAACAGGTGCTGCTTACCTAATCTCAGCCTGTACATCTTTTTCAGCTGTAGCTGAGGGGAGGCTGCTGTTCATGTTGTCACCACTGCAGAGCTCCTCTCTGAGGTTAAAATCCTTTAGAGTCCTATTTTTGTCATTGTTAGCTTGCACAATGTCAGTAAGACTGATATTTACCATCTTCGAGGAAGCCTCCTCTATTACATGCTCCACTGGAAGGTTGGTATTAAATACTTCCTCCCTCACAGGTGTCATCGGCAGAGTAGTTTCTGTTATTTCAACTGAAACATTCTGAGCCTCTACATTGACTGAGCAGCCCAGGGTCTCAGGCTTCTCCATAAAAACAGCCTTTGTGCAAAGCTTTGCAAGGGGCACATCAAGATTAAGAGTCACCTCATCGAGATATTTAGAGGCCACAATCTTGGTGGTATCTGCTAAATCCTCTGGCACCAGTCCTGCAGCTACCTCTTGTTGATATAGGAGAATGCTCTTTTCCACCGCAGAATCTGCTGCCCGACGAGGTGCCACTTCATGCTTGATGCCCACATTTTGCAGCCGCTGTCCCTCCTCCTGACGGTCACCAGGATTGGCACGAAAGCAGCAGCTGACTGTGTTCCCCATTGTCCTGGGACCTGGCTGGGGGCTCAGCTCAGGTGCTCAGACAGGGAATGGAGCCCTTATGGCATCCACAATGTGGATCTGTGTAAATGTGGGAGAGATTTAAAAATAAAAAAGGGTTCATAATGAGCTGCAATCTGAGTTTATAATCTGAATCTGAATTGTTTCCTTCCAAGAACTGACTGCAAACAAATACGACAATATTCAGTATTGTGAATGAACAAGTAATTTGTTCAAGTCAAGAGAAATAAAATGATAATTGAACATTATAGGCCCTGACCGGAGTGCCTTAGTTTACTTGTCCTGGATGCTAGCTATTGCCGGGATTTTGTGATCTTTTTTTTTTTTCACGTTAAGTGCAACAGGGTAGTCAAACCAACAGAAACAATTTAGGCATGATTCATATGAACGAATAAAATGTAAGACTTAAGCTGATTACCTACTTATTCAGGATATCAGGAAATTTCAGCAGTTGGTTTTTCCAAAGAGACTGAACAGTGTTTGACGCTTCTACTGGGGTTCAGAGTAATGTTCGGATGCATATTTCCGTAGAACTTTATGCGAACCCTCATCATAAAGACGACCGAATGTTGACCATCTATGACGTCAAACCTTTACGCAAGAAGCTTGTCCAACGCAGAGCCATATAAAGGTACCTACTGGTCCAACATGATGTCCAATCTGTAGCCTAGGCCTATAGTAGCCTAGTCTATTTCTCAGATTGTATTGAACGTCTCCTTTCATCAATAAATAGCCTACACATATTTTCACTGGAGCATATTAATAATCAACGCTTACTGTATTTTAACGAATTTGATAAAACGGTCGTCAAATATCACGCAAGGCTAGCCTAATTCGGAAGCGAGGCGCAAACGCCAATTATTCTAATGTGCTCATTTAGCGTGTGTAGCCTACTTTTTTACATGTGGGAATCAGTGTAGGCCTATTATTTTAATCATTTTTATTTCTTTATCTAATGAGGGCATTATCATAATCATTGACTTTCATTGACATTCAGAATCTACTCTATAGGCTACTGAAAACCCTACCACTCTTCAGGAACCACTGCCCATCCCATCTCCTGTCATTATGTCTGAGAACACCAAGTTTCATAGGCATATGCTATCATTTTAGTCTATTAACTTTTTGGCTAAAGTTAAAAGTTATCGCTAGTTGACTAGGAGCCTATTCAGCAGACGCATAACCAAAGCGACCCTACACGGTCAGAAAAAAACACGTTATTTATTTATTAATGGCTTTTCACCAGAGCCGGACAGTAACGGAGTAGCCTACATTTATGAGTGCAGTTTTGAGGGATCTGTAGGCCTACTTTACTCGAGTATCATTTTTGGGGAGTACTCATGACTTTACTCAAGTACATTTGAATGGCAAATATTGTACTCTTTACTTCTATCCATAACCATGAGTAGCCTACTGTTACTTCTTCTAAAAAAACAACAAATCTCGGAAACCCTCAATTTGTTGTTTCCCTTTTAAACGTGATTGGATTGTGCAGGCGCTACTGATTGGGACAGCCTATCAGCAATCACCTTCACCTTTCCTCCAAAGTCAACTCCATGGTTAAATTCAGATAAGAGACGAAACCATGGACGAAGACGCAGCAGGTCCATCCCGGGAATGTGCCAACCTGTGGCCCCACCTCGCCGGACTATTTCAATTTTCCGAACAAGTTAATGATAGTTTTTGCTTCAAGTGTTTCAATTACAAAATAGTATTTTGTATTTGAAATACGTACTTTAAATACATGTATTACAAATACTGCCCATCCCTGGCAACATGGTAAAAAGATGAAAATCTTGATTTTACTTTCAATTCCTTTTACATTCTCCAAGGTATTAACATAAACATTTTTCATAACTCCATGTAGGATGTTTCTGTACATAAATGTAAGCACTGTGGCAGTAGTAATGCAATAGTTAGAAAATGTACTCTTGTACTCTTATACTCAAGTACTTTTACTTAAGTAGACATCTGACTGTTGTACTTTTACTTGTACTTGAGTAAAATTTTAGCAAAGGGTATCTGTACTTTTACTCAAGTAATGAAGCTGTAGGCTATAAGCTACTCTGTCCGCCTCTGCTTTTCACTGATACTACACCTATGCAAAGTGGTGTTGGAATGGCACAGGGTTTCCAATAGGATATAGGCTACATTCTGTAATTTAGCAGTGGGCCTGGCCTAGCCTACAGTATGTCTTTTTCTTACATTAAGTTGTCTTTTCTCCGCACAGCTGTAGCCTAAGTATAGCCAAAACAGAGCAGACAGACGAACAGACAGGAACAAGTTGAATTTCTTGACTTGATTTTTCCCCTGAGGATCAATAAAGCATCTATCTATCTATCTATCTATCTATCTATCTATCTAGCTAAGTTAGAAAAAGATTAGGATCATGTCAATTGACAGGCAATCCGCCTACCCATTCACGATTAGAAGATTGGATTAGAATGTCTGAGTTCAAGTACAACAGATTCTCTTTCCGACGAGTAGAGGCTGAACTGCACTTGATAGGCTTATGTTCAAATGAACATTTTATTAGTTAGGCTGATGGCCTCGGTTATAGGGGTTCATCATAGAGGCGATCCGAATGTTGACCAACTATGACGTGTTAGAGCGCGCTCTCTCGCACACACCAGTCAGTGAGAGCAGAGCCCTATGCGGCCCAGAGTCCATGTGTTGTCTCGGACTCAAACCACTTTTGACTTGGTCTCAACTAGTCCTGCCTGGTCTTGGAT
This sequence comes from Alosa sapidissima, assembly GCF_018492685.1. NCBI lineage: Eukaryota > Metazoa > Chordata > Actinopteri > Clupeiformes > Clupeidae > Alosa > Alosa sapidissima. The sequence goes on from NC_055977.1 coordinate 18,293,962, forward strand.
TAATGTAGGACTCCACAAAGGTGTTGAATAAACCTAGTTTTCACTTAAGACTCCACTCTATCAGTTACATAGCCTATGTGTCTTTATAACATAACTTCAGGTAAGTCGATGCAGATTTCATTGAGTGAGGGTAGGCTTTTGTTGTGGGTTCCACTTATCCCTTACTGACCCCAATGGATTCCGCCTCAGAGGACTACACTAACCTGGTCCTTCAACTACTTTCAAAGTTGAAGGAGCAAGAGACACTCTGATGAAATGTTTGAAATAGGTGAAACTGGTGCTGCCTTTGGTAGGGCCATTTCAATTTGTATAAGGAATGTCAGATGATCCTTGTTTTGAGAAGACTGGTCACATCCCTTACACGAGAAGTCATCCAAACCTCATTCCAAATCAAAAGGACCATCTAGACAGGCCTAAATCTTCTCCAATCCCCATCATTTTAATTTACAACGACCCATTAGCCATTTTTTGAGAAATTTCATATATTATTTAAGATATTAAATAAAAATAAAAAAGCAGTCCACCGATCTGGACATAAACTTAGATCTGACCTGTGCTTTGTCTGATTGTAGTAAGTCATGGTCTACATTGGTCATTCATTGTCATACACAAAAACTACAGGAAGCACCTTGTGTTGCACCAGGGTCCACTTTCATGTAGGATAAAGGTAACATTTTGGCTTTTCAAAGGGATAACGTGGTTTTAGATAACAGTACCGGAATACATCATATAGATCACAAAAATTATCATTAGTCTTTGTATGATAATATATCAACATCAAAATTGGTGGTTCTTAAAGTACAATATAACCCTAGATTTTCTTTTTACTGGAATTACATGTTTTGTTAGGTCACTATTCTGAACCAGATTTTCAGAGGACAATATCATCCAGACCTAGAGCATATTTGACATTTGCAAATAAAGACCTTCTCCTGAATTTTTTATGTTGATGAACTCATCGGCCTCCTCCACACTCTCAGACTGAATTAATCTTGTGCAACATTTAAAAGGTTGCAAGCAATATGTCTGTCCAATTTGGAAAATTTCATAAAAAGTAAATAAACTACCTGATGCAATCTTAGCCATTGACATTTTTAATGTGTTTACAAGACTCGGCTAGTTCAATTTACCGTACAGTATTGTTTTCAACAACCACTTGAAAAACCTTTTGCCTATTCTAATAATGACAATAAAAAACAATTAGACACATGAACACTTTCATTTGTGTGACACAAGGTGAAGAAGAGTGGAGGCGATTTTATCAAGGCTGGAGGGAGGGGTTCTTCGGTCTTCAATAAAGTGGGTCTGAGCAGGGTGAGGACGAAAGTCACGAGGGTGCTCCTCAAGTGGACCGTCAAAATAGGACCGCTGTGAACCTTCACGGAACCTAAACGAACTCTCTGGAGGAGGAGACCGCCTTTCCCCTTGAGAACGAAAACAGACATAATTTATTCTTCAAAAAAAGACACATTTTCTGTTAGTAATAATTTGTTAGTAATTTAATTCCAAACATCATATAATTTTTGACCTATAAGTACGAAATAAAATGACAAATCACACCACTACAGTTTCATATATAAGAAAAACTAAGTTTACCTCTATGAAAGTCATCCCGTGGGTAGTCCTCAAACATCTCAGCAGGTCTAGGAAATTCCCTTCTGCGCTGGGGCCCATCCCGTTCATAGGACCTTCTATCAAAGCGTTCTTGAGAGGCCTGGTGGAAGTTGTCAAGACCGCGTCCCACAGCTGGCATTTCTCTCATACTGTAGTTATAGTCATCAGACGGTGGCCGTTCCTGAATCTCATCATGACTACGACCAACTGTTGACATTTCTCTTACACGGTAGCCATAGTCAGACGGTGGTCGTTCTTGAATCTCGTCATGACTACGCCCAACTGTTGACATTTCTTTTACACGGTAGCTGTAGTCAGACGGTGGCCGTTCCTGAATCTGGTCACGATCGTGCCCAGCTGCTGCCATTGCTCTCCTTCGCTGGCTATATTCATCAAACAGCAGCCGTTCCACACTCTCCCTTCTTGGCTGTTCATAATCTCGGGAACCCATCGGGGGAGTCCGATCCTGAAATGCATAGCAAAGAAAAAATTACCACAGCATTCTTCAAATCAATACTTTACACCTTAGTCATGGAAGAACTGAAGATTACACATTTTGTTGACTAGCAGGCATACAGCCTTGAATGTTTGTTATAATGCCCAATACTAAGGCGGTCACGATTCTCCAAATCCTCGATTGAATTTAATGTTCACGATAAGTCATGATTTGATTCTCAATCTTTTTGTTATTATATTACTATTAATGCACTTCTTATGTTGTTTTTTGGCCTTTTTTCCAATTCTGTTAGGGGGGCTTTCATTTTGAACCGTTTCTTTTTTTATTTTGAGCCCGTTCATACCGTGAGCTAGTAAACAGAACAGACATTAAACAGAATGACAACACGTGAATGAATGACAAAATACTTCCATAGCGGTGATTTCAGAGTAGCAAGTAGTGTTAATTTTGTCACCTATTTTTAATTTAGTCTTAGTCTTAGTCTTGTGACGAAATGTCCTTTTTAGTCTTTGTCATATTTAGTCATTCAAATATCATTTTTGTTAGTCAAGTTTTAGTTGACTAAAAGTCTCGTCATTTTAGTCTAGTTTTAGTCAAAAGAAAACTAAAAGTATCTTAGTCTTAGTCAGTTTTAGTCAACACATTTTAGTTTTTTTTTACCATTTGAGTCAAATAGTGTTTCACACATCTCAATTTTCCAACAATATTGTGTGTCCACAGGGCTACTCGTCTGTTATAATTACTCATTCTGATTTTTTGTCAGTCAGTATGTTTACATGCACAGGTAAGTCGAGCTACAGTTATAGCTCGGCTGGGATTTGACCATAGACAGTAAAAGATTTGACTGGACCACTGTCATATTCGTAGACCAGTGTTTCTCAAAGTGTGGTCCGGGGATCACTGGTGGTCCGCAAGGTATCCCAAGTAGTCCGCGAGCAGACGTGGTAAAATATAATATAGAGGAGTTGTTTGCAATATTGAATTAACTTTACTGAATTAAAAACAGTTCTGCAACTAAGATATGCCAGTTTAAATCATACAGTATGAATCCACACAATAAGCAAAGTACAAAGACAATAAGCAAGGTGGTTCAGTAGGCCTATTGTGTAGACTAATTATAGGCTACTGTTGAAGTAGGTCTAATCTTTTTTTTTTTTTAGATAGGGTTAGTTAAGTGGTCCTGAAACTGAAAAGGTTTGAGAAACACTGTCATAGGCCAAAGTATTAATGTTTTACTCCGCCTCGCTAGATGGCGATATGCGCCCAAACACAACACATTCCCCAAACAGACTCTCCATCTTAGCCATAGCTAACTTGCTAGCGAACTTTCCATATTAGCTTACTTGCTAGCAAACTTTGCATCATCAGTCTAACTAGTTAAATAGTTAACATTACACGATGAACATTTCCGTATGGACATTCTGGGGGATGTTAATTTGTATGAGAGAAGCTTCAACTTCTGGGTATGTAGCATTGTGGCATAAAGCTTAGGTAGTTAGCTTGCTAACTCTGGCAGAAATCTCCAGTGTTCTTGTTCCATGTAGTTTCGTGTTGCAGCCACAGGGTTGCAGCAACAGCACGTAGACTAGCCTACAGGAAAGCTGCGTATGAACTCATTCGGAATATTTTGAAAACGTAACAGCTAGATATTCTGTTTTCTCATTTTGTAGACGAAAATGAAGAGAGATTTTATCTTAGTTTTTATTTCATGCAAAACATTTTAGTCTCGTCTTTTTTCGTCAACAATAATGCATCTTAAGATAGTCTTAGTCAGTGTTTCAGGACATTACTGCCGTCTCGTCATCGTTTTCGTCTTAGTCATGAAAAAAAAGGTTGTTGACGAACATATTTCCTCTCGTCTCGTCTGACGAAATTAACACTAGTAGCAAGAGGGGCTTCGATTTCGGTCGCTTTTTTTTTTAAGTGCCTGCAGCCTAGTTAGATGCGCATATATATATATATATATATATATATATATATATATATATATATATATATGATATAATGTAATTGTAATGTAGATGTAATTTCGATCAATTTTCAACTTAGAATGGAAATCGTGACCTGAAAATGCACAAGCATGCAGAGTATACTAACGTCTCTCACTCCTGATTTATTGGCCTGAAACTCTTTCAGCAGTGAACAAAGTTTATTCTTCAGAAAGTTGGCTTCTTCCACACTCTCAATCTGGACATCTTTCTGTAAATAAGCAAGAGAATGTAGAAATAATTAATATTGACAAGCAATTGATTAGTTATTTAATCGAGAAATGGTGAAACAAATTTTATGTGTTCCACCAAAACCCATTATTTTGCACTCAAATGCCTTGTTTTGTCCACACGCCAAACATATTTAGTTTAGTTACAGAGGAATAATTAAAACAAAAACAAAATTTTAAGTTTAAGAAGCTGCAATTGGGAAATGTCTTAAACAAATGACCCAAACCAATTAACTGATTGGCAAAATAGTTGCAGATTAATTCAATATTTGACAACTGATCGATTAATCTATTAACTGTTGCAGCCCTACTGGTAGATTGATACTGATGGTACATTTTAGACATGAAAGTGAAACATGACTACCATTTCCAATCTAGTATACTTACAAGAACATCCATAACATTGGCAGGATCTTGTTGAGCTCCTCCACGCTCCCTGTAATCCTCCCTCAAGCGGACACTCTCAGAGTGCTTCTAAACGTTGACAAGAATATAACATAGCATAGATTCAGAATGTTTAGAATTCCTGGTGTTTTATGAACCAATGTACAATGTCAATACATGTGTACATCAATTTACCTGAACTTTCGTAGGTGGATTCTGAGAAAGTCTCTCAGAAACAGTTTGGGCCATCTGACTAAAGGACAAGAAAAAATATAATAAAGACAAACAGCAAAGACAATGTAGTCTACCCTTAGTCTGATGATCCAGCATGAATTATTGATGAATGCGTTATAGTACTTTACAATGCAGAGTTACCAAACGTAATTTACACAACTCAAGTCTTACTATTTTTGCAGCAGTTCTTTCTCTGCTTCTGTGCAATCGGAGAACCTGCTCCTCCTCTTCCTGCTAGGTAGAGACTCCTGATGTGTAGCTCCTTGATGCTGGGGGAGATCTGATCTGGGCCTTCCTAGCGTGTTACTGGGCCGTGACGGTGGTCCTCTAGCTTCTGCCCAATCTCTCTCCATTCTAGATTCAGGCATCTCTCCGCCATACCTGGCTTCACCACCCCTATTCCTCTCAGTGTCATAGCCGGTGTGACTCCTCTCTCTCCCGTCACCATGACTGCTGTGATGAGGTTCAAAACCACGTTCAGAGTATTGTCGCTCACTTCCATTACGAGCCAAGAAACGACGATCAGTATCTTCTTTGGGGTGCCATTCAGTAGATTCACGACGACCGTAGCGTTCCCTTTCAACGTCTTCCTGGACACGTCTGTTATAGGCATCCTCTTCAGGATAGGCCTGCTTTCGGTCCTCAGAGATACCAGGCTGACGATGGTCAATCTGGGGATACAAATGTCCACTGGAGTCTCTCTCAGCGTACACCCGCTCACCATAACTGTCGTCAGGGTGCTGGTGAGGAGTCTCTTCCTGGTATGCCCTGGCATGAGGGTCCTCATAGGGACGTGGCGGAAAGTCCCTGTCTGAGTAGCGCTGTCCAGAGTGGTTATCATCTTCGTAGGGACGTTGGTCATCTCCTGGTGGTGGCCGCCCCCGAGGTTCATCTTCATAGTAAGATGGCTCATAGCGGTCACCTTTGTCATATGCTTGCCTTGGAGGCTCATCCATAAACGGCCTTCTACTGTGGTCATCTTCTGGGTAGGGCTCCTCATAACGGTTGTCTTTGGGATACCTTTGCCCATATTCACCACTCTCAGGGAAAGGGGGCCTGACATGATCGTTGTCTTCTTGGTAGCCATGTTGAAAGGGAGCATCTTTAGGATAATCAGCACCACTTCTGTAAGTACTTGCTGGATAGTAACCATCATCAACACGTTTTCTTTGGTAATGAGGGTCTTCAGGGAAGTCCTGCGGTGGGATGTCCATGTCTGCAGGTCCATATCTCTGCTGGCACCTATCCAGACCTCCCTGCTGTGGTCCCATGTTCTGTCTCGGGTTTTGAAATCTGGGATTTGGGGGAGCATTACCTCTCCGAGGGCCTAACACACAATGAAAATGTATTAGATGTAAGGACTGTTTACACAAACAGCTAAAATGTAAACAGGTAAAGATGCATAAAAATAATACAACTGTTTTTACCATCTCCCCTGGAATTCCTTTGTCTTGGATGCAAATCCTACAATTTCAAAACATTCATATTAATGCCAGATAATGTAATTCTTGGGGACCATTCTACTGAGTGTGGTAATATGTCTATTGATAAAATAACATACCACAGGTTTTCCACGGCCTTCTTGTCTCTCTATGACTTCTGCCTTGGCCCTGATCACCTTTCCTTGCTGGCTGAGAGAGTACTTGTTGTCCCATGTTATCAAATCAGGCCTATGCAATTCCTTGGTTAGGAAAGTCGGGATGTAAAAAAGATCACAAGCACAACTAAATGACATTGCATTACTGCTCACAACAGTGATCTCAATCCCAGGAAAAGCCTTACGTTCCATACTTAAAAAATGAGAACTTACCACACATTTACTACTTATCAAAATACTTTTTTTTTTTTTAAATCACTTACCAAAAACTTCTGCCGGTGCTTCCGCCCCACTACATGGCTGGCCATTGCAGGCAAGTCTGCCTCTAAACTGCACATCTTGCACTTGTACTTTAGCCGAAATTGGCCATTACCAAGTGCTTGAGATTCCATCTGCTCCAAACAACTCAGACCTGTAATGCAAGGGGAGCAATGCTACATAAGACACCCTGCCACAGAATATATGGTCAAAAGTAATTAGAGTAATGTAATTAAAGTAATGCAATTCTGAATCACCACATCAAACATTACCAATGATTGGCTCATCAAGTTTCAGGTAATCCAAGTAATCCAAGAAGCTTTCCCAAACTGGCATGTCATCTATGATATCCACAAAACAACATGGTGAACAAGGACCATAATAAGCAACATTTAATTTAACTCAATCGCTCAAATATATTCACCTTTCATTCTCTCTCTAGATTAATCAATTATATAACAAAATAGCACATACTATATAGGTAAAATATGCCTGGCTGTTCTTTTGCTGATCAAGTTGGATTTACAATTCCTATTCAATTACCAACATCATGCCAGGTGTTGTGGACAACTTCCACTTCCTTGGCAGAATCAGAGATCCTGACCTAATCAAAAGGCTGCTTCACACTAACTGTAAAAGGTAAACATTCTCAAATAAATGTACAAGTACTACAGGACATCAAGATAACCTTGGTTGTGCATTATTTACAGCCTAACTGAAGGCAAATTATGGGTTCTAAGAGTTGTGCTCAATTATTGGATCACAGGTGTAAGTCTGCTGACCGTCTTCTTTCTTCTTTTTTGGAGATACACAACTGGATCGTCATTGAATTCCCACCCTCGGGTGGAAGCCCAATAATAGGGAGTACAATAACAGCTGCTGGTGGACATCTAGTAAAAAAAATGGCAGTACAACCCAATGCTTAATGATGTTAAGGTCCAGCCAGGACTTAAATGGTTGGGTTATCCTTATCGTCAGAGCATAAAAGAAGCCCAACATGACATCAGTTTCCACTACATACTGCAGTGGCAAAAATGTCAAAAAGAAGCCATGGTTTACATGGAATAGAGCCTCTGACCAGAAGTTCACATATTGACCACAGTAGCAAATTCAGCATTATGGTAGCATGCCAGTCTCACCTGCAGGACGAGATACATTTGTTTTCCTTAGTGGTTAATGATTCATGTCAGAGCTCTTTCCTTTGGATGAGGATGGAGGGGGGCATATTGCTGATTGGTGGATTCTGGTACCAGAGGACAAATACTTCCACTTCCTGGACAGGATGCTTGAAGACACTGTATATTTCTAATAGCTGTGAATTTGATTCATCCTCAAAAAAAATAAGCCATTGCCATTATTAAGTACTGGTTCTCAACGTTGAACCATGTGTAGTCTGGCCAGCCATTCTCTGCAAAAACTTGACACCATCTTGTGACTTAGTTGCCATCATAGTCCAAGGCTTGTTTGCAGATCTATAGCTTCTCTCCTCAGCCCATTGTCCTTCCATTTTCTTCCATTTGAGATTATGAACACTTAGCTCTTGTTCCTTAAATCAAGGAAAATTGCTTTGCCTGAGGTCATCAAACTTTCAAATGATATATTTTCACATTTTAAACAGCCTGGCCCACGCATGATTTCGGGCACAGAGCTTGAGATCTTTAAAGCCCTGCTCAATTGGCTTGTTCCATGTGCTTGTGTCCAGCAGAAAACAGCTAGAAAGGTGAATCAGTTTGAGGCTGAGCATGGAAAAGAATACTCACTTGTTGCTCAAGATGAGACTACAAAGAAAAAAGACCAATAGTTGCAATTTGCAACATTCCCTCCATCTCAGTTTGGCATCATGAGACAGATCAAGTGAAGGTAAAGGGCAGGTATTTAGCAGACGATTTTATCCAAAGCGATTTAGAGATATTCCAGGTACTGGACCTGGGTCGACTGCATACTAAGTGATGGTGCTAACAGCAACACCACCAACTCCATAGTGGTGGTAGTGATGGTGGGTATTCAGGCACCATTCCTTGATGGTCGATGTTGATTAAAGATGATTAAAGCAGGTGTTGAATGTTTTACTGAAGTAGGTGGGCTGTCAGTAAGCACAGAACAAACTCCCCACCAATGGACTGATCTTCTGAGTAAGGTGCAGAACTTCTTCCCTGAGTAGACTTGCAGGGAGCACATGAGCTTCTGTGAGGCATGTGTACCATGTTTACACTCTCACAAATTCTTATGGTTACTTACATTTCACTGCAAAAAATGATGGTTTGGCTTGTCCATTTAACCCCTACCATGCATATACTTTTAAGGCAGATGATGAGTATCCAAAGGAAACCAACCAAACACCATGGAGGATCTGGGAAACGATTTGAACCCTTCTTTTCTTGTGGAGGGACAGTGCTTTAACAAATGCACTGCCTCATGTGCCAGGTGATTTTGTCCTTAGGTTTATTTTTGATTGATGCGGATAATGCTTTCAAGTTGGCCACCAATAGTACAACGTACTATAGCTGTGACTTTTTGAAAAATACTTCCATAGGCATCTTGATACAATCAGTGCAGTACAAATACACTTTTGACTTACCTTGAAGTAAATTAATTTTCCGGTAGGATATTGAGTGACTGCAGATTAAATGAGTGTAAATTACATAAGTGAAACAAAAAAAGAAAATGCCAATTATGCTGGCACGTTGTACTACTTACCCCAGAGATTCATGGACTCCTTTTTCTATTCCATCAAGATAGAGGGGGAAATATTCATAAATTAGTATTCATAAGACATTTTCCAAAAAATCTTCCAAAGGGCATAAGTAGCTATTTCAAAGGTCAATTTCACAGAGCTCTAATGCTACAACACAACATAAGACTAAAGATCTATAACAGAATTGCAATACTGTAATATAATTGTTGAACTAATTATACAACATATATATATATATATATATATATATTCCCAAAGTTAATCCAAGCATTGATCTTAAATTTATTATCACAGACTCCTGACTTCAACTGTAACATATGTACCAGTCTATTACAACAATTGATTTTACTACCATGGCCTGCCTCCAAACAGGCACAGGGCTGAGGCAAAATCCTTTTAGGCAAGTACCTCCACTCGACAGCCATATTGTAACGCTTTTTGGGCACTTATCGGCATCTATTTCGGGCAGAACTGCGTGTGCGCAAGGCTTCACAAATCACGACACATATTTTCTCTTGCCCTTCCATCTTTTCGCTGAAACTTTAAATGGCATTAGAGCAATTCTAATCATTGACTGAGCATCACCTTTCAGTATGTGGCAATTCACAATGTATAAACTTCTTGTGAACTGCCTTCTCTCTTCTTGTGAACGGTCAGGATCTTTGTCTAATACAAGGCTAGAAAATGTGCCAAACGATGTTTAGATCAATCCAGAAGATGTGTCAAAGCGGTCCAAAGTGAAATGAAACCATGTTTAGTATTGTTGGGATCACTCAAAGCATGTTTTGTTATGCCGGGATTTGCATTTATGAACAATAAACGCAAAGAAGAAAAAAATCCAACTCAGACTCTAACCTGATCCAGAGCCGTGCTTGTGGATGAGCTGTGTGAGAATAGTAAGGTTGAAGAGCTGGGATTCCATCCCAAAGACTAAATGTGATTGACGGTGACAAAGCCAGGGCTTTCACCTCCAAAAGAACAATTCCTGTCCTCAGGTTTTACAGAGAAGATCTACTAACAGTTGTCATGTAGGCTATTGCAATCACGTCATCGATCTGGACAGGAAGGAAAATGTAAAGGATTCCGTGTAATCAACCCAAGCTGGTTTGGGAATTGTCTAGTGTCAAATTTAACAGTCTTGGGCTAAAGCTGATCATCCTAATTTTGTTGTCCTGTCTGCAAAGGAGTCAAAAATAGCAAGAAAAGAGCACCAGTTTTTCACGAAGTACAGAATTAGGTTTTGGTGCTTTTATCTGCCTCTTCGGAAAGCAGTGCCTGCATGCTTGCAAGACAAAAGCACTGTACATAAAGTAGGCTACAATGTCACTTTTATGTGTCTCAGACCACATAGGCCTACAAAACAAAATACACATGTTTAATATTATGTCAGGAAAACCCAAGACCTCCAACTGAGAGTTAGATATGGTCACCCAAAATCTAAGAAGGATCATCTAAGGATCATCCAAGAAAGCAATGGAAGTTGAAGCAAATTCACAAATGAGAATTACATGAAGTTGGCAGCCCTACAGATTAGGATTGTCAAGGAATATTCTGAATTCGAATGTATATTCGAGTTGTTAAAAAAAGACCTTTGGAAAATTGAAAGGTATAAGTTTGTGGGGAAAAACGCCCTTCTGCGGCCAGAGATGGTTGATCAATCTATAGAATATTTGCTGTCGCTGTCTGTCTGGCAAATTCTTGTTAAATTCATGACAGACATGAGACAAAGCGCACATGAAACGTTCGTGGCAGAGGGAGAGATTTGCACTCTGGGTACCATAAAAAGCCTAGAGGTGCATTCCCCCATCTTGACCGCAGCTTTGCTACTCGTTGTTTCATGTGCATACGCAAGCACAACAAAAGTTTACTAAAGACCGATGAAAATGTGTCTTCATACTCCAATTAGCCTGGGTTAATTTGACTGATCCATGCAAACCAGGTTGAAGTAGTCATTTGGCACACATTAATGTCAGAAAAGACTTGAGCAAGTCATCTCTGAGCTTAATCTTAAAAGTGAGAAGAAAATCTCAATCTAAAAGCTTCACCTTTGTACAAACATGAGGTCAATGTGCAACTCAGGTCAGATTCGAATTCATGCATAGCACTGATTAGGCTACAATAACAGCTTAGCTTTAAGCTTATTTTAAGAAAATCTTAGGTTAGCTTTAAAAAAATCAAATAGCCTACCTTCAAATGCTGACTTGTGGTCAGGTGAATTCTGTACTGAGTGTCACCCCGGATACTTTTGTCACAATACTGAAAAATAGTTAAACTTTTGTTGTAACAAAAAGTCTACAACAAACATCATGAACAATGTGCATTTCAGACAAAATTACGTTGATTTTAAACCTCCGAATGAGTATAATGCATGTGTTCTAATGACACTTACTTCGCACTGAATGAAATCGTTGCCAGAGTCATCATCATATTCAGTTGTTATTATGTCAGCCATTTTCTCCACCTGCAAGTAAAGACTCCAACGTTAGCATTTTTACAAACGACTGTGAAATGCCAGTACGGTTACGACCTTACATATACTTTTTGCTTTTGTAAACCTGCTATTTCATTCTCTCAAACGTAGTAAAACGTCGCCCGCCTTTCCACAGTTAGCTGCCTCCTACTGCCTAGCCTTGCCTTCCACAGTTAGTGCTAGCTGCCTAGTCAACCAGTTTATGACGAACCATGCATCAAAGATATTGCAAAAATACCAGCAAATTAAGCTACTCAAATAATGCCTCGCAAATAGCAAACATCTTACAACTCTCGATGCCCTATAGTGTTATGAATTTTAGCTACCAATGCGGTTTGTAATTTCCTGTTGTTAGTCGGTCTCTCTTGCAAGGGTCTCGGTCTCTTCACACAGGCGAACAGAGTACAGGTGACAACACTTGTGTTGTAGGGCCCACTACTGGCCTGGAGGCGAAATTAAGATAAATAAAATAAAAAGGTTAAAATAAAACGTTAAAATAATTTAAATTAAAAGGTTGCAACAGTTTATCTAACTATTATTTCTTAGTATTAACTACTATTGTGGATCTAATTCATTTACTGATATGATATCATCCCGTAAACCACTTTTATTTTTCATTGCACCAAGCAACTCCAAGTATCGCCTGTAGGAGGCGATAATGTACTCTTTACAAGTCATGCGGTAGAACATGACATGAGGCGAAGAAGAACCATTGATCTCATTTGTGAATGCAAGAAAATGGCGGCAGATATATACAGACTCACATGACTAATAGCATTTCATTGAAACATTAAGTGTTTGCAGAACAAATACATATCTCTTCGGATAATCATTTTATTTTAATATTAACGATCGTCAAAATACAGCATGTTTGTTGCTCGAAGTATTGCTGCAGACCATAAGGATCTCATACATGATGTATCCTATGACTTCCATGGTCGGCGAATGGCGACTTGTTCCAGTGACCAAAGTGTCAAGGTATGGTAACGTTATGCAAGTTATGTTGTGTTACCGTCAGGCAAGGCATACATTTTATTAAGCTAAGACTGCTCTTATTGAGCCTTAATATTTCTACACAGAGACTACCCATCGCTAATGTTGGTTGGAGAACATTTAGTAAATTGAATCCGCAGATATGGCTAACTAGCTCGTTAAGTGAGCTAACGTTAGTTTGATGTTTTAATGTTAAGTACAGGCATCCCTATATTTCATGCGGCTAATTGTCCATTGTACAGTTTGGTTCATATGGCCAGTCATAGTATGCTTATGACTCCTACAAGGTCTTTTCTGTTGTTAATCAACTAACTTAATGTAATGTTAACCCTCTCGACACCTCTCCTGAAAGATTCTTCCTCAAACCAGTTTGGTATACATTCAGTATATCTCTAACCTGCCGGCAAGATCTGGTATTTTGCTGTTAAGGTCTTAATACAGATCCTCTACATTCTAGGTGTGGGACAAAAGTGACGATGGAGAGTGGCATTGCACTGCTAGCTGGAAGGTGAGTAGCTGTTGTAATGTCACCAACCCAACTGATCTTTATGTAAAATCTTCACTTTATATTGCTTTATTGTATCATTCATCATTATGGGACACATGGATATGTTTTTTTTTTTCTTCTTTTAAATAATGATTATCTTCCTGTATAGTTTTTCTCTTTTCTTCCCTGCCTCGTTGCTTAAAACACTTCTGTTTGTGTGAGTGTAGACCCACAGCGGGTCAGTGTGGCGGGTGACCTGGGCCCACCCGGAGTTTGGCCAGGTGTTGGCATCCTGCTCCTTTGATCGGACTGCGGCTGTGTGGGAGGAGATTGTGGGAGAGTCCAATGACAAACAGCGGGGCCTCAGCCACTGGGTAAGTAACAGAAATACCTCTACTATAGAGAATGCAGAGTTGACGTCACAGTGCATTCCATGCAGCGTGAAATGCGTGCTATTGCCATCTTTTGTTGGTATCATTTAGATGAGGCATTCACTGATCAGGTTTTTGTGCTGTTTGCGCTATATTTAAGTGAATATGTGCCGTAGTCACTTTCAGAACACACTGAGGTGTGTGTGTGTGTGTGTGTGTGTCTGTCTGTCTGTCAAATCAAGGGTTTTTTCTCCCTATATCTCACCTTTTCTCCTGTCCTCAGATTAAAAGAACCACATTGGTGGACAGTCGTACATCCGTGACAGATGTAAAGTTTGCGCCCAAGCACATGGGCCTGATGCTGACCACCTGCTCGGCCGATGGGGTGGTGCGCATTTATGAGGCGCCAGATGTCATGAACCTTAGCCAGTGGTCCCTGCAGCATGAGATCTCCTGCAAGCTCAGCTGCTCCTGCATCTCCTGGAACCCCTCCAGGTTTGGACACACACAAACACATGAACATTTACTTTTACTCAATGATGTATACAAGGGATGCACATTGTGTATTGCAATGTGTACAATTTAGTTCAATGCATTTCCGATATGCTTATAGTCAAAATGGTCTAAAAGCCCTTAACCCTACATTGAGTAAATGCCATATATATAGGACGTTTATCAGAGGATCTGCCGTTCTTCTGAGAGTTTAACGTATGCAGAATTTTAATTTGAAAACCTACCTGCATTTTAATTCAATTGGTACTCAAGTAAGCACCAAACTCAGTATCTTTGGTGTGTGGACAAAGCAAGGCATTTGAAGACATAATCTTGGGCTTTGGAAAACAATGATCAAAATATTTTCACCATTTTCTTCCAATTGATCGATCAAACAACTAATCGAAATTAGGATTTGTTTATTTATATCCTAAACATAATTCTAACTTAATTCCTTGGGTTCCAGTGGTTCTCCATCTTGCTCTCGCTATTGGAGCATACTTTCTGTCAGTGCAGTTTTACTCAGAAACTAGCCTTTATGTTACAATCCAAAACCATTTTGTATTTGTCCTGCAAGGATTATATTAGTTGGACTGGACCAGTTTAAAAAAATGCCTTCTTCAGACAACCATGATATTATGCTCCTTACCCAAGTACTTTGAGATAATTTCAAATGATAGTTATTGACCTACCACTAGGTGGCAACCCGCACTCTAAATCCAGTTTCCTTGGTTTCTCTGCTGCAGTAACTGCACTGCTTACATACAAAGCTGGCAAACATGAATAATAACTAAATTCTGCAGACATTGTCAGAGTTTTCTGAAGCATTTCTGATGCAAGGTTTGAAATGTAAAATGCCTCATAGAAGCATTTCTAAAGCCATTGAACTTTTGTTTAATGAAATCCTAAGATGTTCTGGTGTCTAGCTCAGTTTGGCCTGGTTTTCTATTTTCTTATTCTTTGGTTATAAAAAAAAAAGGTGGGCTTCTCACATTGCGTTGTGTTGATTTTTTAAAAGTTATTTTTGCTGTTCTGCAAACAACTGTCTTGCGTCCCCCAGGTCAGATGCAAAAGATGCTGATCCACTCACTCAGAGATGGCCAACTCTCAGATTCATGTTCTTATTCTGCCTCTTCTTAACCCAGTTCCCGGGCCCACCCCCCTATGTTTGCTGTCGGCAGTGATGACAATGTCACCTACACTGGGAAGGTTCAGATCTTCGAATACAACGAGAACACAAGGTGTGCCCTACCTGCCATCTTTAACAGTTCCTGTAGCTCTTACGGAGTCTGATCTGAGTATATTTATATCTGAATATATCTGGTTTTGTATCTTATTGCTTTTCCTCCAGAAAGTACGCAAAGGCTGAGACTCTGATGACTGTCACTGACCCAGTGCATGATGTCGCCTTTGCCCCCAATCTGGGCCGCTCCTTCCACGTCCTCGCCATAGCAACCAAAGACGTACGAATCTTCAAGCTTGTCCCAATGCGGTGAGTTGGTTGAGTAAATTAAAGCACCACTGTCTGTATTGGAGGGTTTCTCTGTTTAAAATGTATACAATTCATTCTGGCAATTTTTTATGAGCTAGCAATACAGGCAGAGTACTAAGGCTGTGACCTTGGTTGAAGTGGAAACAGGATTTGTCACTGTCATTGACTGGAATTAACTGTGAAGTGTTTATCGTCGCTAAAGATTGTTGTATACTGCCTGATTAATCTGAGGAAAGGCAAAATGACAAAAGCATTGGAACTGGGTTCAAGTGTGATTTCCTCTTCCTGCATCCTGTCCTGTGCTGGCTGGCCTTTCTGATGGTCCAGGAGGGAGACAGCCACCACGTCAGGCCCCACCAAGTTCGAGGTGCAGGTCATGGCCCAGTTCGACAACCACAACTCACAGGTGTGGCGGGTGAGCTGGAACATCACCAGCACGCTGCTGGCTTCATCCGGAGACGACGGCTGCGTCCGGCTTTGGAAAGGTCAGGGGTCAGCCAAAACTGCAGGACAATGCCATCGCATTGTGTTCTGAGTAGTTTTGTGTTTTGGAAAAAGTGAAGTCAGGGGGTGGGGTTGGTACAAATAGGCCATTTGCAAAGTTTGAGGCTGTCAACAGGCCAGGTCTCAGTAAGTTCTTCACATGGAAGAACTGCTTGAAAATCGCTTGATGTGACTTCAGACTGAGTGTTTGGTTTATTTAAAAAAAAAAAATCATATTTCTAAATATTTGGTTGAAACAAATTACCAAATAACCAATGACTTCTTGAATAGTTTACACACCTGTGTAATAATATAGTATATGTACATTACACTACATGCTAGATGTACAGTAGTACATACATACTTACATACATAAATATGCATACATGCATGCTAAACTCTTGTCTTATTTTTTGCCTCCCTCAGCAAATTACATGGATAACTGGAAGTGCACAGGGATCTTGAGGGGTGATGGCACCCCAGTTAATGGGACTTCTGGTCAAGCAGGGGCGGCCAATGTCATAGGGGCCTCTGGGACACTGGCGTCCCAGGCGGCGGTCGGCGGGGCGGCGTCTGCCGGGAGGTCAGTGTGACGCGCCGGCATGGCAACGCTTTCAGCTTGTCTCCAAGCACAGGAAGTCAACAGCCCACTGGAGCAGTAGCGCTTCTGAGGACGTTTGGCTCTTGTGGTTGTGCACTTAACCAGAAGAGCTTAGGCTTGCATTACACGCTTGGAATTAGCATCCACCATAGCATCCTAAGAGACTTCCAGTACAATTAACGCACCAATTTACCAGTCCTGCACAATATACTAGACATGAATCTAATCATGTTCATTTTGACACTCTAGTGTTGCTGACTACATTCTGTAGTATGGATTTAGATATAGTGGTAATACAAAGGGAGCTCAGTGTAGCCTGAGTATGATTGTGAGTGTAATTTTTGTGCACCTAATGAGTGAAGCTTGAACCCATATGTTGCTATAGTTGTGATGTGTAACCTGCCTGTGTTGTGTCCCCCTTAACAGACCGAAGGCTCAGCTGATGCCAGGCTAATGGAGATGTGTACTGCTCGCTGCATGCTCACAACAGGATTGGACTGTTAGTTTTGATTTTATACTGCCCCCTCATTTTTAGACCAACCAAAAACCTCTCCACTTATGTCACAAGTGAGCTTTATGTAGAGTTAAAGGAAATAGGACCAGGCACGCTTTTGTTTGTCCGGTTTGACTGCCACCAATGTGTTCAGAGGCTTTTGTATCTTGGTGCTATCTTTTTATTTTTATGTCTGGTGTAGGTAAAGCTCATTTTTGGGCCGATAACTTTGCTTAAAGCCAGTGCATGTCTCTTGTGAACACACCCTTAGATCTGGTACCACATTTGGTCCAAGCAAAAAGACCCCCAGCATTGATTTGCCTGGATTAGGAGTGGTTTTAGACTGCCTTGCCTTTTGAGCTGAGAATCGACACTGTAAGTTGAGATTTGTTCAGACCTAAAATTAGTCGTTGCCCAGGAAACTAGCCCTTACACTCGACAAGCCAACTTCTCGCTGATACTTGTATGATTGTGTGGATATTTCAAAGGATTGATGGTGTAACTGAGTTATATTAATAATGGTGCTTAACTAATACATAGTTAACTTAACTAATGCATTGCTCTTACCGCCTCTTGATTGTCTCTCTACCCACAAACCATCATGGGCTTTACCAGCTGTAAGCAAATGGATGCTTAGCTCACATTACAACCCCCCCCCCCCCCCCCCCCCCCCCTCCTCAAATAGGAGTTGACTAAATAAATGTTTACTCAAATGCATTTGTAAATGCTTGAATGCTCCCAGATAGGCCTCTCTAATGCACCTGCAAAATACACTTGGCATCCTTTGAAAATGTTGGTAAGCAATTTATGACCGGTCCATTTTTTGCCATTTCAGTTCTTAGGTAATTCCCAAGTGTAGAGGTGTGTAAGGCGTGCATGTGTGTGTTAACTAATATGGCAATGCTCTTTGCCCCGTTGACCACCATCCTCTCTGCATTTTCAAACCAGTTCCTAGAACAAGACCCTAAATTCCGGCAAACAATTTGTCATCTAACATGATGAAATGCGGTGCCTCAGATTTCTTTCTGGGTGTATGGCTCATAAAGGTAGCTGATCCTGTTTATATATGCTCTGTGTTGCTCTGCTTCCCAGAATGCGTGACTCAAAGATCAATAGCTACCTTGTTGGAATGGGCTGTGTAACGCCGACGGAGCCTTGAGAGCAACCTTGAGAGTGCCAAACATAAAGCCATCTGTAGTGAGCATTTGAGCATTTTTGGGGAGGGACTCTGAAATGTTATTTTGAAAAAAAGAGATGATCGTCAAAAGGAATGTTCAAAAGATGTGCGCATGTTACATGTTTATGTGAGTGAGTGTGTGCATAGGTAATGGAGAGTAGGAGATTTGAAAAGAATGAAAAGGTTTTTTGTAGATGTGAAATTTCTAACTTTTGCCAAGTGACATAATTTGTACAATAAAGATTGGTAATAACACCACATTGCACGTGTTTTCTGAGTTCCACCTTTTGCTCATGTTCTTTACCCTGTGTCGTTTGAGTTGTTTCAATCTTGAGAGAATAACAGAAGTCAAATTGCAGATATCCTGTATGCTGCTTTTGCAGAATGTATTGCAGTAACATTTCCTGATGTTAACATTGAGAGAATGCAATGAAGTTACAATCTTACTTCACAGGGTCAGCTGGAATGTGACAGCACATATAAGTTGATTGAATTCTGCTAAATTTGCTGTATAAATGAAGATACCTTCAAATTCTAAAGGCACAATTTTATACTCCTGTACAGACTTAATTCTATGCAGATAATGAAGGCTACACAATTACAAACTCCAGTTCCCCCAGCCATCCTAGTGAGCACCCATTTGTGCATGTGTAAAAAGCACAAGACTTTTATTACTGGGTCATCTTCGAGAAAACACATAATGACAAGTCTAGAGCGAAAATGCAGGTATCTTCCCATTTGTGTCTGTGTCAAAGCGTTGGAGACAGCGGACTACACAGTGTGACGAGGAGGTTGAGAGACGGATAAAATAGCTGCTTGTGGGTGTCTGCTTGCTAATTGGTGCTTGGCTTGTTTGCACAGACGCAAGGAGACTTGCGTGAAAAGCATCAGCTACATTTCAGTGTGTGCCTGCCACCACCACCTCACCCTCTGCTACCCCACGGGAAGCAATATAACCATCCTCCGTCTCCTTTTCATTTGTTGGGTCGTCTGTTGTTATTTCATACTCTTTCTGTCAAATTCTTTTCCACCTAAACTCCTTTCTTGTTGTCCTCTTCCCCTTTTCTGTCCACCATCTCTTTCACCCTCTCCCGCTCCTCTGTGTGGTCATTGTCGGTTCTCTCTTTCCTGCTCCAGATATTTCTTCCCCCACCTGGACCCCCCTAGGACAGGCTCCAGGCTTGGCCACCTCCTCCCCCCCCACTCACTCATCGAGCAGACGTGTGACTCGGAGCCCGGGATGGCACAGCCCCCTCAGCTCCGCAGGAGGTTCATAGCTCCCCCCAGCAGTCAGATCCCCGAAAACGACTGACAAATTGACTAGGCCTGTCTGCCTGCCTGGGTCACAGTCATGCACACCTGTGTAGATGTTTTCACTGAGAGGATGTTGAAATGAAGCCATCTTGTTTGACAATCGAAGGCTGAACTTGTTTGTGGCATACATTTTGTTTAAACTAAATGATGATTTTAGCATAGGTTCTCTGTTGATCCTTACCGGTGGAAAGGCATGGGTCATATTTTGGCCCACAGGATATGTGTCTTTAAAAAGTGCATTACTAATGTTTTTGTGTTATTCATTTCAACTACCTCATGGGGCATGAAGGTATTATTCAAACACACTTATTTGTTTTTAGTTCAGCTACTCTACTAGAAATTAATCGGTTGAATCCCTAGTTCCAATACTTCTGTTCGTGTTTACTGCCCTGTTGGTGCAGTGTCGTTGCCAGGAGCTCCCCCTGCAAGGCACAACACCCCCGGTGGAGAGGCTCAGTTGCTGGGGATCAGAGGCAGGCAGGATGCTGGGTCATGGCCTGATGGCTGGTGGTGGGGAGTTTTTCCTAAGGGGGTGCACCAGACAGTTGCCCTGAAACCTACAGCACTGTGCCCTAATTACACACCTGGCCAGCCTGTGGCTATGTCTGGGCCCGGGACTGGCCACACGCACACACTTTTTCTTACTAATATATATACACTTTTTTTTTTTGCTTACACACACACACACGTGTAGGCTTAAATGCATGCAATGAACACATACAGATGCAAGTGTGTGTGCTTGAGATATGAAACACACTAGACACACTTTCAGACATTTACCCCTCCCCAATCCTTTCCACACATCCCTTTACCCACATACACGGACACAAACACACACTACACAAGTCAGATGCATACACATACACACAAACACACACAAAGGGCTCAGCCACTCTTGTCCGTGCCACCAGCCTCCTCAAATCTCAGCCACGGGGGTCCCCCCACCCTTCTGTAAATGAACCTTTTAGGAGGGTAAATGATTCGGCCCCGTTTATGTCCCCCACCCCCCACACACACACCCCTCCTCCTGTGGCTGTCTCATCTGCACAGACGAAGCCACCCTGGCAACAGGCCCATGCCCCCCAGGGGGGTAAGGATTCATTCAATTAAAATCTCACCAGGGGGTAGTGTCTGGGGTCTAACTCCACACACAGGCACATATATACATACTTAGACACACATTCTTGTTGCCCTGAGTATGTCTGGAAGTAGACTGGTTAATGACATTTTTGGTGTGTGTGTGGCTGTGTTGTTTTTCTAAAACTGCTTTGTGCTGCCATGCCTTTTAATCAGATGGTATTGTTTTCAGTCTGCAGAGACATCTACATTATGGGGGACGCACTGAGGTTTTCAGAAAGTGCTCAGCATCAGCATTTGTGTGTGTGTGTGTGTGTGTGTGTGTGTGTGTGTGTGTGTGTGTGTGTGTGTGGTGGAGTGAGTTCAATTATATTCTTATATTCTTCTCCCAAGATAATTGCCTGTGGCCTTTCCAAGAGTTAAAAGTGTGGATGTGGTCTCCATCATCATATGCTTTGATCGAAATATGAGCTTTGGATTTTCTGCCAACAAAAGCCAAGTGAGATCAGTTTGGCAGGACTATTTCTTGAAAATAAAAATTAAATTGATTATTGACATGTATTGTTTCACGTGATTAAGTCTGTTCATATACAATATAAATAACAAGTTTTATCTAAATACAATCATCAACAATTATATCTCAAAACCAAGGCCCTCAAGTAAATTGTATAATTCTATAGCCTACGTCAGCTTATAACGCACTTATAAGATACTGTATTAAACAATGTTTTTAACACTCGCAAAGGATTACACTTTTCAAGCCTTGATTTCATTAGTACTCCTACTCTGCAGATGTCGCTACAGCGTTTTCTAAATTATTCAGGTGGAGCAGGGAGAAAAACTGGATTGGAATACAACGGAGTTTGTGCTCTGTCGAGTTTGGCATTGGCAATGAGTGAGATCGTCTAGACGCACTTGACACCCTCGGGTAGGGAACGCCGTCTGGCTCTCAAGACGCCTTTCACTCCGCGGGATAGTCGAGAACGCCATGAAGAGCTCGCAAATGTAAGCTGTTTTTTCCCTTCCT
>NC_055977.1:18320895-18333395 GCF_018492685.1 Alosa sapidissima
ACATGCTGTGAGGATGGGAGAGCCGCCGCCACCACACCCCACCCCCACTTCAGCACTCCACCAAAAAACCCTAGCGCATACTAGTCTACAGTCCCACCAGCTGCCATCGTAGCTATAGGGTTACATGTGGGCTGAGACACCGAACCCCATCTGACTTTGAACCAAGATCTCACACACTCTCTCTCTCTCTCTCTCCCTCTGAAACTCTCTGACTCCCTCTCTCTCTCTCTCTCTCTCTCTCTCAAACTCTCCCTTTCTTGCGAGACGCGATGTCATGCACTGGGTGTCAGTGACCCAACCCAACTCTGTCTCTTAACCCCCCCCTTCAAACTCTCCCTTAAACTGTTTCTCTCTCCCTCTCTCTCTCTCTCTCTCACACACACACACACTAACACCCTCACCGTCGGTCCTGTTCAATATGTCTGGAGAACGAACGAGCCAGACAAATCCAGTAATTCTATATAGGCCTCGGCGTGATGAGTCTGAAAGGACGGCTGAGAGGTTAGTGCGCCAGCTGCGTCGTTGCACCAGTGCACCTGCACCATAATAACCCCCCCCCCCCTTTCCAATGATTCTCAGCCTTGCATGACATAACACCAGTGCTCATCTGAGAAGCGCCATTAAATGTTACAGAGGGAGAGTGCAAAATGTGTTTCAAATTTAGATTTTTACCAGTAATCCATTTAAAATCAAGTCCGTGATTCTCAAAATTCATATGGTTTTCCATACTCAAACCGGATAGGGGCATGGGGTCTGGCTTGCAACACCATAGTTACGTTTAGCAATGTGTTCAGAAATGCTTTGACCCCAAATGATCCATGCTGCTTCCTCTCAGCTGTTAGAGATGACCATGCTAAGGTCATGAATTCACTTTCCGGAGAGAGCAGCTCCACTGGCCTTGGTCATGACATGGCTGTAAACGTGCGAAGTAAATTGCTAAATATAATGGGCCCTTCATCAGCATTTCTGTGGATTCATAGGCCGCAGTGCAGACATGAAATTTGTTAGCGGAATGTTAATGTGTACCAGACGTTCATAAAATGAGCATAGATAGCCTGTTCATTTACAGTGTCCTAATCCACACCCATTAATCACAAATTAGCGCCATGAAGGCTATAGTGTATAAAATTACTGATGCATGTGCGTATGACGCATTCAAATGGGCATATTTTATTTTGATGTGCCAGTCTCATCCAATCCTGGACAGCTTCTGAATGACGTGGAATCGGTTGGTCTTGCTTCCCACTTGGAGAAATGATGTTGCTATATGTGCTGCAATTGGCTGGATAAAAAAAACAAAAACAAATTGTATGACTTGTTGGACATGTACTGTGAGCAGTTAGTGCAGGTGCTGGCTAGACAGTGCTACGTAGAGCAACTGGATTTGGTTACTATATTCTCCTTTACAATTTGAAATATTTGGCTATATACAGTGTCCCTATTTTGAAAGCTCCATGCAGTGTAATTGCTTAGAGCCCTTATTTTTGCAGTTAATTGTCATATTATTACGAGAGTGTGAAACGTATTCCAAAAGGGGGGGCTCACACATTCTTTTCTTCCACTTTTATACGCTTGGAGTTATTATACAGTATATAATAACATATCAGTCAATGTGGAAAGCTTGCTACAAAGATGAAACCCGTCTACTGATGGCTGAACTCTGTCATATTATTCCTGCAGTGGTGAAAGAGTTGTTGCAAGTGATCAGCTTAAGGAGCATGTTGTGATCAGCGCTGTGTGACCGCTCCCCCTTTCGGATACTCTCTACCCTTGTTGTGTTACACTTGCCGCTCAACGATGGTACTTTGACCTGTGAGCACTTTGACGACTTACCACAACCAGGGTGGTGTCTTGTGTCTACCCAACCTGGGCTGTTTCTGTTCATTCCTCTTTAGCACTGAAAAGACAATATTAAAATTAAAATCTAGTTGAAAGTTATTACCAGTTAGGCTCGCAAGCACTCAGACTCTGATTGGGATGCATGGATATATTCTTTGCTCAGACAAACCTAATTGTTTTTTGATGGTCCTTGCTACTCTGTTAGCCGTTGACTGTTCAATGCGTACAAAGGCCCTGGTCTCAGTCATTCAGCTCTGCGCTTGAGCCAAGTGCCACCAGCACACATGCCCATAAGAGGAAGCAGACACCGCTTCCCTAGAGCTTGGACTCCCTCCCTCCCTCTCTCCCTCCGTCTGTCTGTCTGTCTGTCTGTCTGTCTGTCTCTCTTCCTCACACACTCTCTCTGTCCCTTTCCCTCTCTCTCTGGCTGTCTCTCTCTTTCCCAGTCCTGGCATTACGAGCAGGATCTCGGCAGGGCCGGCATTCCAAAGGCATAGCAGGGAAGCCTCCTGACGCACGGAGGGGAAGGGTGGGGGAATGTATGACGCACGGGTCAGCTGCTCTCGCCAGCCGCACAGGTCCACAGATGCTCTCTCCCCACACGCTTGTGACATCACCCATAGATGAGAAGGACCCATAGAGGGATGGATGGATGGACAAAAGGGTGGATGAATGAATGGAGGAATGAGTGTTAGATGGAAGGAACCGCTTCCGTGTAGAATTGCTTGCAACTTGCATTGTACAGCGTGCATTAGCCCCAAAAAACTTTTTGCTAGTGTTTAGCGTGGTTTTGTACACCTTGCAATCCATTACAGAAAGGCCTACATTGTTTTGCTAGC
Source organism: Alosa sapidissima (assembly GCF_018492685.1). Classification (NCBI taxonomy): domain Eukaryota; kingdom Metazoa; phylum Chordata; class Actinopteri; order Clupeiformes; family Clupeidae; genus Alosa; species Alosa sapidissima. The sequence goes on from NC_055977.1 coordinate 18,323,574, forward strand.
AAATAATCAGCTAACCCTAACATTTGCTTGTCTAGTGAGCAAGGTGTACCAATAGTAAGGTGAACTGCCAACAACTCTTGCAGTTCTAGCTTGTGTTATTAATGGTTAGTGCACTACCAATCCAGTTCATGATTTATTTTATCCGTGCCTTCATGGACACCATCACTAGCCATTCTAGCATAGATCAAAAGTAGCAGTCTGTAGTGAAAGAATGGAGGCAGCTGCTGGGCTAAGTGTCTGGAAAGAATCTTCTATCAGACCAAGCTGTGTGTTAGCGTGCAGACACAGCATGCTAGCTGTGCCCACATGCTAGCACAGACTAGCTGTGTATGCTATCCTGTCTATGCATGGTACAAACCCAATAACTGAACAGTTATTAATGTCTGAGTGTACATGCTAGGCTAGGCTAGGCTGTGGCTTTGGGTCAGGGTAGTGCTAACCGTGGCTAGCTGCAGGACTCTGATGACATATGGTGTGGATGTGCCCTCAGCGCACAGGGCCTCCAGGGAGGAGCCTGCGAGCAGGGACAGATGGAGACGAACTGGGGGCTGCAGGGAAGAGGCAAGATCCAGCCCTGCGCCCGGCAACAGCCTGAGACACACACACACACACACACACACACTCTCTCTCTCTCTCTCTCTCTCTCTCTCTCTCTCTCTCTCCTCTCTCTCTCTCTCTCTCTCTCTCTCTCTCTCTCTCACACTCATCATAGCCTCCAGGCACAGTCTTCCTCACAACACAGATCTGAGGCTAAGGAGTGTGTGTAGGAGCTGTGTGTGTGTGTGTGCGTGTGTGTGCGTGTGTGAGTCTGTACGTGCTTGTTCGTGCTCAAGACACACAAAGCCAGAAAGAGAAAGTGCTAGTCAGCTATGGTAACATAAAAAACAAAACAAACAGAGAAAGCATTGTTGGGGCTTTCTTTGGAATCCCAGACTAGCTAGGTTTTTTGGGAGCCAGCGTGGAAGAGGTTAAGGCGGTCTTGGCGTCTGACTCGCAGACTACACCCGGAGAGAATGTGACCTCTAAGTTAAGTGCCAGACGACTTCATATGGGGAAGCATCTGCGCGCAAATCGTTGCAAAATCTTTAAATAGTCATGCGCTCTCCGTCAACGGCCGTGCACGCACATGACACGCATGCACAGATGAGACACATAGACATACACACACACACACGGATATGCATGTACGTCCAAAAAAATGCATAACCCTTTTCCTGTGCAAAAAAGGGAGGTTGGAGAGCGAGTGAGAGGAGAAAAGAGAGGGAGGGAGAGATGGAGAGAGAGAATGTTAGCTGGCACGCTGGCAGACGATGAGCAGGTCTGGCATGGTTTCAGCTGCGCCTGTTCGATTCGGAGATGGGGAGAATGCGACGACCGCTTGCCCCACCAGTCAGCCCCCCCCCCCCCCACACTCTCTCTCTCAGCCTTAGCCCTGCAGCTGCAGCCTGTGTGTACTCTTTTCATCTACACACACTCAGGAACACACACACACACACACACACACACACTCAAGCACAATACACCACACCATAATCACACCCCTTTGCCACACTGAACACTGATCTGGCCGAATATTCAGAGACCTTTTTGGGTCATTTGTTTTGTTTTCATTTCGTTTTTTAAGAGCCCAGGAAATGACAGGAAGGGAAGATTGGGAAGGAGGGAGGTTGGGGAGAAAGAAAGAGCTGAAAAGGGAAAAAAAGAAAGAAAAACCCATAATGTGAAAACCACTCCAGTGAGGGAAAGGAAGAAAAAAAACAGAGAGAGAGAGAAAGGCAAGAGCACTGGAGTCTGAAATGTCGCCCACTGCCTGCTGTTTTTTTCTGTCTTTTTTGAGTGGAGGTGGTTTGTCTCACTGCCAGAGAGAGAAATCAATATCCATTTTTTGTGTTATTCTCGGTGCTCTTTTGATGCGGGCTAGAGAAAGAAATTATACAGATGCTCAGTGGTGAAGTGCACCTCTCTGTCTCTCCACCCATCCATCTCACTCTCCCTCTTTCTTCCTCTCCCTCTCTCTTTCCCCCTCTCTCTCTCTCTCTATCTCTTTCTCTCTTCTTCTCTTGCCGTCAGTCCCTCAGTTTAGTCTTTTCCCCAGTCTCCTCTCAAAGAGGGCTAAGCCACTGAACTCTGTGGCAGCAAGAAGGGGCTGGTTGCCATAGGCCCTGTAGCATGTCATTAGCCGCCTAGCGTGTAGCATATAATCAGAAGCAGCATGTTTTGCATTTGCAGCCACCTCATGTTGAACGAAAAGGGGAAAAAAATTCAAGCTAGTTTATACTGTGAGTGTGCAGAGTTGAGCTCTGTTGGTGTGGGTGAGAGGAATTTGGACTTGCAAGAATATATATATATATATATATATATATATATATATATATATATATATATATATATATATATATATATTTTTTTTTTTATTTTTTATTATTATTTATTTATTTATTTATTTTTTAAATGTAATTAGCATTGAGCGTGTACACAGGTGTATTGTTTGTGTAGGCACAAGTTTGTTAATTTAGCACTGCGTACCTTGATGACTTGAGTACTTTTTCCATTGGAGACACAGACACGCACAGCAGGTTTCTCTGTTGACCTGTTGTAGTCTCTCTCTCTGACTCTCCTATCTTTTTTCCTCTCTCCCTCTCTCTCTCTTTTCATCTCTCTCTCTTGCTTTCTCTCAGGGGACGGTGCTTCGAGCGTCTGAGTTCTTTTGCGTGACCTCAGTGGCCGTCCTCTCTCAGACATGCAAGGAGTTTAGACCACTCACACACAACACACAAACACACACACACAGACACGCACACGCACACACACACACACACACACCATTCCCCTCCCCTTACCAGGAGTGCTCCTGTTCATCCCAGCAGAGTATGTGACCTGTTGGTGACCTCTGTGCTGAGCCACGCAATCACACTCACACATGCGCACACACACACACACACACACCGCAGTAAGAGCAGTCAGTGACCCCGCCGTCTAGACACTGTGAGTGCTAGCCACCAAGAGAGGCATTGATTGGGTGGAAGCTGACACTTGCAGTGTTGCCGTGGGAGACGGAGGGGGGGGGGAGGGCTGTACTGGTGACAGACAGAGTGAGAGAGAAAGGGAGAGAGAGAGATGATGGAAGATAGAGAGAGGGAGAGCGTGAGGCAGAAGAGTGCAGAAATTCCCCTCCAGGCGTTAATGTCACCGCCTGCCTCTCTCAACACCTTCACCAACACACACACATACACACACACACACACACACTCTAACACTCATTTATCTCCTCACTTAGAATCAGACTCTGAAATACACAAGCCGTCACGCATAGCCCACCCCTCTTCTCACACACTCCACACAGGGATATTCAAATTAAACATGCATACACAAATACACGCACACACACACACACACACACACACACACACACACACACACACACACACACACACACACACACACACACACACCAGGAGAGAGAGAAGGGGTAAGGGAGTATGTGTGGGAGAGAGGTGAGGAGAGGGAAAGGAGTGTCGGATGTATTTGTTTCATTTAGCAACCAAGCCTCTCAGCAGGTCCTTTGTCTTTGCAAATCTGCAGGAGTGATTTTTCTTGGGTTTGCCTTTAATACCACAGAATGCATGTTTGTGTGTGTGTGTGTGTGTGTGTGTGTGTGTGTGTGTGTGTGTGTGTGTGTCTACACAGGTGTGTGTGTGTGTTTACCATGAAAGCCTCACAGAGGAGGTGTTGTACATTGTGCCAGTCTTCACCTTGCTTCCACACCAGCTGTGAGAGTCATCCCGCCGTGTGTGTGTGTGTGTGTGTGTGTGTGTGTGTGAGGGGATGATACCGGGGTAGCTGTCTCACTCTCAGGCCCCTGTATTTCATGCATGCTGTCTGGGGTTTAGCCCGTAGCTGTGTACTGTGTCATGTCCCTCTACGAGCAGATGTAATGGAGAAGTGTGTGTGTGGGTTCTGGCACGATGACAGGACCCTCCCAGGCAGAGGACAGATGCAAGCACTTTGGGAGAAGGGGAGAAAGGTGGGATGGTTGTGTTTGTCAGTGGGTAGCGATTCAGTTTTCCTCTCCTTCATCCTGCTGTTTCTTTTACCTTTCTCTCTTTTTCTTTCTCTCCCTCACTCTTTTTCACATGATTTTGTTATGTTTTGTCATCATGCTCTCTCTCTCTCTCTCTCTCTCTCTCTCTCTCTCTCTCTCTCTCTCTCTCTCTATCTATCTCCTTCTCTCGTTCTCTCTCTCTCCTCCCCTTCATGCTGGCATCCTCCTCCTCTCCTCTTATTCTGTTTTCTCTTTGTTCATTCCAGTCTGGCGCCCATGCTGCCCGGTGAGACAGTGACGTCGCTGCCCTCTCGGTGCACCCGGTGCCCATTTCATGCTCATATACACACACACACACACACACACACACACACACACACACACACACACACACACACACACACACACACACACACACACACACTGTAAGGATGAGCTCGACTGGCACCTGAAGGGGGCACAGGAAGGTCACCCACACTCACTTGTGCTCAGACACACAGATGCAGACACACTACACACACACACACACACACACACACACACACACACACTCAGAGACACACACTCATAAGTTGCAGAGCTGAGGCTGCTGATTCCTAATGACTAGTTCTTCACAATAACATTTACATTTTTTCGAAGGGGCTCTCTGCAGTCCGACCAGTCCAGGGTGTTGTCCTTGTCGGGTTGCGCAAAAAGTGGAGATGTGAGATGGGCAAGCGCACTGCAGTGCAAACAACGGTACTCTTATCCGAGAAAGCTCTTCAGACGGAAGGCCGGCAGGGACAAACACTGTTTTATTGTCTGATGTATCTTTCTCTCGCTCTCTCTCTCTTTCTCTCTCTCTCCCTCTCTCGCTTTATCTCTCTCTCTCTCTCTCTCTCTCTCTCTCTTTCATTCTCTTTTTAGTGGAATTATTTTAGGTCGCAGACCCTCTGTTCTCTATGCTGAAAGTGAGTGTGTGTGTGTGTGTGTGTGTTTAGGTGCAAATTGTTCTGTCTGGGGTGTCTGGATTTGAATGTTGCTATGTGTCCTTCTTGTCAGTGTGCTGTGGATTTGTGCGAGCAGTCGTGGGTGTGTGTCTGTGAGCTTCGAGACTGAGAAATTGTTCATTGTGTCATGGTCAGTGTGTTGTGTGTGTGTGTGTGTGTGTGTGTGTGTGCATGCACTTCAAATGATATGAGTGGATATTATTATTTGTGTGTGTGTTTTGAGTATGGATGTCTATGAAGATATGTTCTGATAAGTCAAAGCAACTGATTGTGTGTGTGTGTGTGTGTGTGTGTGTGTGTGTGTGTGTGTGTGTGTCTGTCTATCTATCTGTCTGTGTGTGTGTGTGTGTGTGTGTGTGTGGTGTGTCTGCATCAGTGTATGTTTGTGGGTAAAGGGGGGTGGGGGGTCGGTTATGTTGCCTCTCCTTGCTACGTCTATCTGTGTGCGTGTCTCAGATGCACAGGCTTGTGCCCACCTCTCTGCAGCATTCTTTTCTTCTCTCTCTCTTTCTCTTTCTCTTTCTCTCCCTCTCCTGCCCCCTCCTCATACATACTCAGTCCTCCTTTTTTTCATTTTATTCGTTTTATTTTTTTTCCCAGAGACAAGGCTGAGATTAAAAGTGTTCTCTGGCTTTTGTGTTCTCTTTTTCTCATTCTCTCTCCCTCTCTCTCTCCCTCTCTCTTTTTTGTGAGTTTCTCTCCCTCTCCCTCTCTTCCCCTGCGTCTGGCTGGACTGAGGGGAGGGATCCGCAGACGGATACCGCAGACGGGAGACGGAAGCTCGTGCCGCCACCGCGAGGGGGACAATTATCCTCCCACGCTGTTTAGAGTTTTTTCTCTCTTTCTCCCTCTCTCTCTTTCTCTTTTTCTCTCTCTCTCTGCCTCTCTCCTTCTATCATTTTTTATTTCCATATTTTATTGCGCAGTGAATGAAATAGAAAGAGAAGTGCTGCGGTGCACCAGTGCGACACGCTTCGCTGCCTCCATCAAGTGTAATGATCGCCATAAATCCCCAATGTGCCCCTCTGTTTCTCTCTTTCTCTCTCTCTCTCTCTCTCTCTCTCTCTGTTCACCTCAGTGTTTCTATCTCTCACTCATGTCTGTGTCTCTCTCTGCACCTCTGCCTCTCTCACTCTCTCTCTCCCTTGTGCCCACACTGCCCCCCTCCTGTGTGTGTGTGTGTGTGTGTGTGTGTTTGTCAGTGAGTGCGTGCGTGACACAGTGTCTGGCTTTTGGCTGGAGCGTGCTCAGTGCTGTCTGTCTGAGTGGAAATGCAATCTTGGCGGGGGTGGGGTATTTGTTGGGTTGGGCTGGGAGTGGGGGGGGGTCACAGAGGGTGGGTAGGAGAGGGGAGGAGCAGAGGGGAGAGATGCAGTCTAGCTCCCCGTGTCTAGTTAAATCATCCCAGAATTTGGCTGCAGAGGGTGGGTGGAATGGTGTGTGTGGGTTGCTGCTGGAGGTCTTTTTTTGGGAGGGGGGTGGGGGGGGGGGGTACTCACAGCGCAGCACACAAACATACACTAAAATAATTAGACACCTCAAAGGGACAATATAACAGACTGATACTGCAGACAGATGCCGCCACTCAGACCAGCTGCTGATAAGATACACGCACACACACACACACACACACACACACACGCGCGCGCGCGCGCACGCACACACACACACATATATGCTCCGGCACACTTGGCCTGAGCAAAATGCACTGAGATAAAGGCAAAACAGACAGGTCCGATCGATCTCACACACACAGAGACCAATCCTCAGGTATGCGCAAACACACAGACCCTGCAGACAAGCATGAAGGTAGATAGGCACGCAGGCAGGCACGCAGGCAGGCAGGAATATGACTAAGTCCCTCGGACTGACATGGTTGGAAAAGAGCTGAAATGAGTTGTGGCAGGAAAGCAGAGCTTGTTTTTTTTGTATTCCCAGCGAGAATAACACCCTTGGCGGCAGCAACACAACCATCATCCCCACCACCACTTGCGTGACTGGCTGCTGCGGCGGCTGCTGTTGCTGCTGCTTCTAGCCCCCACAGCTAGTGGCGTGGGCTCTGGACAGTGACAGGTCTGTGCACACTGTCTGGCTTTTGTGTGTGTGTGCGCTGCTGTTGTGTGCTTGGTTGAGTCTGGCTATATCTTGCATGATTGTGTGTGTGTGTGTGTGTGTGTGTGTGTGAGTGCGAGTGCATCAGAGACCCTCTCTGTGTCTGTTGTCACAAGGCTGGGTTCGTCCCAGGCTATGGAGTCTGAGCGGTTGGATGTTGACACCTCCAATGTGTGCCCACACCAGCTTGTCTGATTTATTACTGGGGAGAGGTAGCCTACGGGACATATGCATCTCTCTATAAAGGTGTGTGAAAAAGAGGGGGAGAGAAATATGCAAACCAACTGTTCTATATGTACACACAGCTATAAGTACAGACAAACATTTGGGCTTCCTTGCCTTGTCAGTCAGCCCCTAATCTCTATGTGATGTGTATGTGTGACATAGTGGTGATTGTTTTAATGGCTGTTGAGGCTATTTCCATGTTCCAGTTCTATATGCCTTATATGAGTTCTGTATGAGAATAAAGAAGCAGAAATGAAATGGTTGTCATTCTCGGTCTTCAATAAACCTTCGTTTGTTACTTCGGTTTTTTTTAGACCTTTTGTTTAATGTAGCCTTGATAGAATAAAATTAGCTAACCAGTCTATTAGCTAGCTAAGTACAGTACATCTCGTCAAACAGTCATGATCTAGAAGATTCATTAAATTCATGCATTATGATTTTTTTTAATATACTTTCCAAATATTTGCAGAAATGTGACTGGTATATAGTATACTGTTTGAAAATGCTATATCAATACATTGTTCAAATGCTGACAATGTATGAGCCTGAGAAGAATGAAAATAGACTAATCCTTGATGGACTACATTGAATTATTTTTCATAGTTGACATTTCCCAGGAATTTATTTGCATGAATCTTAACAAAACAGCTTTCACGACTCACTACAGAACCTGCAACAATTTGGGATAGTCAATAGATTTATGTTAAAACACTCACCGTCAAGGCATTAATAAAACCATGAAATGCTTGTTTTCCATAATTGGTTTTGGTAGGCAAATCCAGTGCACTGTTAGCTATATTTTGTCAGTAAATGATTAATGCATTATATATCACATTTATTTAATAAAAATAGAAAGTTTCCCTGTCATGAGAGAGAAAGCATAATGTCCTCTGATGAGGCCACTTTCATAATGAAGCTGTTATTTTTCATAGTAATTTACCACCCGCACCCCTCAGTCTCCCTGCCACCAGCCGTCTCTGGTGTGTGTGTGTGTAGCGGCAGGTGGACACTGCAGGACGCTGGTGTGGCGACGACGCCCTCAGGCCTCACGCTCTCTCCTGCCACTGTGATCTCAGTGTGTGTGTGTGTGTGTGCGTGTGTGTGTTTGTGCGTGCTGGCTTCTGTGTCTCTCTGTCTGGCTCTGTTTGGGTGCCTGTCTCCTTTTTTCGCCCTCTCCTCTCTCTCCCTCCTTCTCTCTCTTTCTCTTTCTCTCTCGTCTCTCTTTTTCTCTCTCTTCTCCCTCTCTTCCCTCTTTCACTCTGTCTAGCTCCCTGCCCCCCCCCCACCCCCACCCCACCGCCCCTGTGTGTGTGAGGGAGTCAGGGGAGGTCTAATTGAGCTGTGACTCATCTAATGGGGAGAGGCTGCCGCCACACTGGGTGCATGGCAGGCCTGTAATGAAACCTGGGTGGTGAGGACAACAGGTGTGTGTGAACGTGTCTGTGTTCGGACCAGATAGAGCCAGACAGACAGCGGAGGGGTGGGGAGGGGGGGCTGTTGGAGAGATGGAGGGACGGGGGTGGGGAGGCCGGAAGGGAGGAAGAGGACAGAGAGACCGAGGCAGACAGGAAGAGATAAATGGGGTGTGGGGGTGCTGCCAGGCTTGTTCATCTGTATTGTAAAGTATGTCATTGTAAGAGTGGAGTGACTCTCTTTGCATGCTCTTCTCTCAGATTTTCTGTGTGTGTGTGTGTGTGTGTGTGTGTGTGTGTGTGTGTGTGTGTGTGTGTGTGTGTGTGTGTGTGCGCGCGACATCAAGCAGGCTGCTGGTCAAGAATCTTGTCAGGAGGCCGGCGTGAATCACAGGAAGTGTGCAACAAAGAAGCCGATTGTTCTGCGGTCGGGCTTTGCTCATGACACCGTAATGTTGCAGCGGGCCTGGAACAGAATGTGTCTAAGATGGGAACATCCTGGTTGATCCTATCCTCTCCCCACCTCAACCCCCCCCCCCCCCTGCCCCCAAATCCCCCCTTTCCTCTGACTCTTATCTAATGCCTAACGAGTCACACACGAAGAAAGAGTAGCTTTTTAGAGAAAATGATAGTGGAACAGACAGGATGTGACCGCCGAAACAAGAGTTGAGTCACCACCTGCAGTTACCCCCCTATGACTGGCAGCTGACGTCTGCTCAGAGATAAAGGGCTATCGAATGGCCACTCTGGGACACCCACTGATGAGTTAGCCATGCTCCCACACGAATCATGCTAGCAGTGTAACAATGTGTGCGCCTGTGTGTGTGTGGTAGTTTGGAGTGTGTGAATAGGTTTAGGCGTTTGGGAGGTGGCAGCAGTAGCCGCAGCAAGCAGATTGTTGGATTCTATTGAGTAGCCTTGTTACATAAGTCAGACGATTACATAAATTGTTGGGGCTGGGGTGGGAAGCGTGTACAGGTTAAGTGTTCGAGGGCGAGAGACGCCAGCTTCGGGATTAGGGTTAGGATTAGGGCGAGGGCCG
>NC_055977.1:18663395-18665895 GCF_018492685.1 Alosa sapidissima
CTGCCACATAAACTAACCTGCACTGCCTTCCAGGGAAGAATCTTCAAAAGACAAATCTTTTTTTTACCTTCTCTTTTTTTAATTGGCCGTGCAGCACGTAATTCTCTCTTTTGTTCTACTTGAAAAGAAATAAAGGCACAACGTGTCAGAATATTCATTTGCGCCGTCAATGAGATTAAAGTTTCTCTCCACCCCTGGTTTAAATATATATGTATATTTATTTATTTACGTTTCAGGCAAGCCACCTCATGGTGCATTTCTTAAAATGAATCCTGACAGTGAGGTAATTATCTTCGCAGCGTTATGAATATTCATCAAGCATATATTGATGGACTGGCCCATCACATTGTTCCATTTTGAAAGCATTGACATTTTTCTGTCACGTCGATTCAATAAAGAATTCCGTCACCCACACCGAAGCCTCCCTTGGGGTATGCATCATGTTGTGAATATTTAATTTCGCTTAATTGTGTCTTTCTGGTCTGTGTCAAAATATCCTACGTTTAGACTGATAGTATGGAGAGGAACTCCAAATCCACTTGCTCCATGTGCTGTTTTCTTAAAACGGAGCTTAGACATTAATGAGGATTTTTTCCCTCCTCTAAATCACACATATATTTCAGCTGTCCAATTATGATAGCGAGTTATAGGTTAAGATTGCTGCCTATATTACTCAACTTCATTTAGTCCCTTTCATGTTCTGTGATGAAATCAAATCATTCTTTGCTCTTGATCATATTGTCGAGAAGTTTAAAAGGAGAATCAGAATTTTTTGTTTTATTTTTAGACTGATTTAAAATACCTCGACAGAACTAAGATTTGTGTGAATGTGTATACATGCGTGTCAATGTCAGTGTGCCAGTGTGTGTGTGTGTGTGTGTGTGTGTGTGTGTGTGTGTGTGTGTGTGTGTGTGTGTGTGTGTGTGCTATTTTTATTTGAAGAAAGTTGTCGAGGTATCTCAAGGGTATTGAAGCCCGGGAAGGGAAGAAGGAAAAAAAAAAAACAGTTTCTTTTCTTGGAGGAAAAAGTTCTTCCCCCTAATGCTGTGCCACTGGTGTCAAGGCAGCCAGCAGAAAATCCTTAATCACGGCTTAATTAAGGAATCATCTCGTGGCTTCATTTCTGGCCCTGCGCCGTAATTAAACATTTCCAGTGCGTTTTGTTACAGGGCTTAACGTACGCACCAGGCCTCTGATGAAGGTGGGGCCTGGGACGTTTTTTCTTCCACTTTCCACTCAAGTCTTTTTTTTTTTTCATCCCGAGGCTTTTCTTTTATTCCCATCTGAGCAAACCTCAGGCTTGAGTGAAAAATCCCACAAGTAATTCTAGTCACTTGAAAGAAAGATATAAGGGACAAAAGAAAGATGTGCGTTGCGGTGCAAGGCATATGTTATGTCCAGCAGCTTAGACTTTGTCAAACGTTGATGCGAAAGCTTTGATCCAAAGAAATGTGCAGCTCTGTCAGAAGCTAATAGGGGATATATTCAGTCTCAGCTTCTGTGTTTGCTATGTACTTGTGTTTGTGTATGTATAAGTTAGTGATCGTTGAACCTGTTGTTCCACTGCTACAGAGGATGACAGCCCAAGGCCTGGACAGAGGGACATGGAGGAACAAGAGCGAGCTGGGATCAGCCCAACTGGATCACAAGAATGGGATGGACCAAGTAAGCAAATAAATAATGCATTACTCCCCCTTAATTCCCTTATTCATACACCACACTATGCTGGCATTGGTACATGTTAGAGTTCTTTCTCTCTGGCAAATGGGCCCTGCAGAAAATATATGAGTGAGAGAAATTAAATGTTCTAAAGATACGAAGATCACCATGTTTCATCAACATATCTAATGCCTTGTTATTTCAGAGACTGAGTTACATATATTTGATTTTTTTCATTTGCTTTTAATTTAATCATTTCATGATGAATCGGACCAATTTTGACGTGATGCCAGGTACACTGCCAGCATTTCTGTCCCATTTATTGTTTGGCGCTTATACGTTTGGTGCCAATTTAAAGGTGCACTGAAAATGAGAACTGTTGGTGTCACTCTGCGCAGAGTCTCACACGGAAACATTGCCTTCAGCAGAGAAGCACACCACCAGATACACATATTCATCTTTCTCCAGTAACTCAGCAGTCATCAGACCATGTAGAGATTTCGCTGTTTTGGTCTCTTTTTTTCCTGGTCTCGTCTCTCTCTCTCTCTCTCTCTCTCTCTCTCTCTCTCTCTCTCTGTCTGCCTGTGTTTCTTTTTCTCTCACTAGTTAATTCTATCTAGAAATTATCTCACTCCCATCCCATGCAAAGAAAGGAGCGAGAGCACATGGTGAAATGATGGGATATCTCTCTCCCATCTCATCATGGCTATTTGTAGTCTTTGTGTGGCAGGGGGGGTGCTCTGATATAATTGCAGGGCTGATATTCATGCTTCTCCAGATGGGGCGTTGGGGGAGATTTGCACCCCCCCCCCCCCCCCCCCCCCATACCCACACACACACA